>NC_091372.1:19763361-19813159 GCF_038502225.1 Cherax quadricarinatus | reverse complement strand
AATTAGGAAGGGCGGTAAAGACTGCTAAAGGAAGTATAATCAAAAGTTGAATAAGTAAGTTTTTTTCAGGCATTCATAAATACAGTTACATAAATTATTATACACAGCAGCATATGTGTAGAGAACCTGGGATAACCAAAAAAGTCAGTGACTTATTTCCATTGAGGTGCTTATAATACCTTATTATTATACTATGATGGAGATAATATCTTATTATTATACTATAAAGGATATATACTAGGAATAAGGTAAAATGAGTTATTTATATTTACATGTGTGTTAGCTAATAAAAAAATATTCTCCTCCCTTTCTGTCGCTACATTCATTAGGCACCTTTTGTCTCTCTTCTTGAACTGCCTCATGCTATGACTGGCTGTGACATGTGCAGGCAGTCTGTTTCATTCCTTTATTGTTGTACAATAAAGTGTTTGAAGCCTGGCCACTGACTGTGGCTACTACAAAGTTGTGTTCTCTCCCCCTAGTACAATGATTGCTTTGGTTCCCAACCTTGACAAAATTGGCAGAAAGATATTTTGGACACTGTAAGCAATTGGACACTGTAAGCAATTTTATAAATTTGATTTAACTTCAGCTGTTTTACTCTGTCTTCAACATTTAGCATATCTAATTGTTGTAATTCTTCTTTGCCTACTTGTTCTCTTGGACCAAGGTCCAGGATGCATCTTACCATTATGTTCTGGATGATTTGCAGTTTTTCTTTCATTTTTTTTTTTGTCAAGGCAGAGTACTATGAAGAGCAAGTGTAATCCTTATGACATCGGAATCGTTCAGGACTCTGTGCAGTATACTTCAGGCCCATACCTCAGTATGCAGAAATTAGAGAAATTAGGTTTGCAACGAGACTATTCTATGAGCTAAATGGCATGTCCTACAAGGAGAGGTTAAGGGAAATCGACCTGATGATACAGGAGGACAGGAGGGAGAGTGGGGCAGACATGATAACGACATATAAAATACTGAGAGGAATTGTCAGGGTGGACAGAGACAGGGTGTTCCAGAGATGGGACACAACAACAAGGGGTCACAGTTGGAAGCTGAATTACAGGGACGTTTGGAAGTATTTATACAGCCTTACAGTTGTCAGGAAGTGAAGCAATCTAGAGATTAAAATTGTGGAGGCAGGATCCATGTATAGTTTTAAGAAGAGGTATGATCCAAAGCTGTTATGCAGCCACATCAGTAGGAAACCAAGGATCAGGTAATCAGGTTGACGAAGAAAGGAGGGGAGATCACAAGGAACGTCCAGGAAGTACGTATACCTGGAGTATACCTGGAGAGGATATACCACCCCGCAGCCCAGTCTGTGAACAGGCATCATGGTGGATCAGGGTATGGCCAACCAGGCTGTTACTGTTGGCCACACGTGAACCGACGTACGAACCACAGTCTGGCTGATCAAGTACTGACTTTTGGTTCCTTCTTGAAGACAGTGAGGTGTCTATTCGTAATCTCCCTTATGTATGCTGGGATATAGTTGAACAGTCTTGGGCCCTTAACACTTATTATGCTAGTGGACCCTCTGCTTTCCATTGGGGAAGTTGCCTCGCCTGCTGAGACTTTTGCTTTCGTAGGGAGTGATTTTCGTGTGCAAATTTGGTACAAACCCTGTAGGATTTTTCAAGTGTATATAATCTTGTATCTCTCCTGCCTGCACTCCATAAAATACAAGTCGAGGAACTTCAACCGTTCCCAGTAATTTGGTATTTTATCTTACTTATGTGTGCCGTGAAGGTTCTCTGTACATTTTCTAGGTCAGCAATTTCACCTGCCTTGAAAAGCACTATTAGTGTGCAGCAATGTTCCAGCCTAGATAAAGCAAGCGATCTGAAGTATCATCGTCCCTTGGTATCCTGTCATTTTTCTATCAAATGTGAAGAACTCAACTGAAAATTCAATGAAGTATTCAATTTGGAGACAGAAAGGCTCCCAGAAAACCGAGGTGGTATGGTGCACCAGCAAGTGCTGGATACACTGCATATAATCGAAGATGAGGTTTAGAAACTGATAGGGAAACTAGATACCCTGAAGGCGGCAGGACCAGATAATATCTCTCTTTGGGTCCAGAGACAGAGGGAGCAGATGCATTGTGCTTGCCACTAAGAATAGTCTTCAATAAATCTATCAAAACAGGGCAACTGAATGAGGTGTGGAAGACAGCAAATGTAGTCCCGATTTTTAAGAAAGGAGACAGACTGAACTAAATTACAGATCAATGACGCTGACATGTATGTAAAGTTGTGAAGATTATCAGGAAAAGAGTGATGGAGCACCTGAAACGGAATGGACTAATACCTGACAACCAGCACGATTTCAGGAAAGGTAAATCCTGCATCACGAACCTATTGAACTTCTAAAACAAGGTAACAGAGGTAAGAAGAGAGAGGAATAGGCAGACTGCATCTTCTTGGAATGTAAGAAGGCTTTCGACACAGTACCACACAAGAGACTGGTTGAAAAACTAGAGGAGCAGGCAGGAATAGGAAGGAAAGTGCTGCAATGAATCAGGAAATACCTTACAGTAAGGAAACGACAAGTGTCGGTCTGAGACTAGGAGTCAGAATGGGTGTATGTGTGGATTGGGGTTCCACAAGGATCAGTCCTGGCTCTGGTGCTGTTTCATGTGAATATGAATAAGATGGAAAGGATAGTCAGAGGTGTCCCTGTTTTGTATGATGTGAAACTAACGAGGAGAATACAAGCGGAAGAGGATAGGGTAAGCCTACACAGGGATCTCGACAGGCTGCAAGCCTGGTCTGACAAATGGCTCCTAGAGTTTAATCCGAGCAAGTGTAAAGTTTGAAGATTGAGGAAGAAGAAAGCACACTGCAGACTGAGTACAGCCTAAGAGGTCAAAGGCTGCAAAACTCATTCAAGAAAAAGGATCTTAGGGTAAGCATCATACCGAGCACATCTCCTGAGGCGCACATCAACCAAATAACTGCTGCAGCCTACGGGCGCCTAGCAAACCTCAGAATAGCATTTCAACATCTAAGGAGTCATTCACGACACTGTACACCATGTACAGCAGGCACATATTGGAGTATGCAGCACCAGTATGGAACCCACACCCGGTCAAAAACGTCGAGAAATTAAAGAAATTTGCAACAAGAGTAGTCCCGAAACTGACAGGTTTGTGCTACAAGGAGAGGTTAAGGGAATTCAGTCTGACAGTGCTTGAAAACATGAGGAATAGTGGGCACATGAAAACAACATGAAAAATACTGAGAGGAATTGACAGGGAGGATGGGGACAGGGATGCGACACAGCAACAAGATGTCACAACTGGAATTTGAAAACTCAGATGAGTCGCAAGGATGTTAGGAAGTAATTCATCAGCCATAGAGTTGTCGGGAAGTGGAACAATCTTGAGGGTGATGTAGTGGAGGTAGGATGCATATATAGCTTTAAGAAGAGGTATGATAAAGCTCATGGAGCAGTGAGAGAGTGGACATAGTAGCAACCAGTGACAAGGCGAGGCCAGGAGCTATGAATCGACCCCTGAAACCACAATTAGGTGAATTAAGTGAGTACACACACACACACACACACACACACACACACACACACACACACACACACACACACAAGGTGGACAAAGACAGGATGTTCCAGAGATACACACACACACACACACACACACACACACACACACACACACTCACACATGCACACACACACATGCACACACACATTAACACGAACACTAACTCACACATACAACACATGTACATACAACCGACACAATAACAAGTAAATGGGACCCAAAAAGGGTATGTGGAAGACCCAGGGAAACAGAGGAAGGTATGACTGGAAAAAAAGAATGAATGGATAAGTTAAGGAGAAGGAAGGAACAAGAGTGGTGAAGAAAGCTAGGTGAGCTTATCGCTAAAATGGAGGAGAGAACAAGAATTGGGAGCTGGAGTCAAAGCTGCAGAAGCCAGGATATAGAGCCTAGAGTTGAAGTGAAAATGCTGAAGCAGGAATATAGAGCCAAAAATCAAAAGGAAAGTAAGAAGTTAAGTTTTATGTAGAGGCCCTGTCAAGGTACAAGGAAATGTCGAGGAATGTGTAAGTAGCATGTTGTTGGGCACAGTGACAGTAGTAAGGTAATTGTAGGTAGAGATGATGATAGGCCTCCCTGCAGAGGTGCAATCAGGTCATTAGAAGATCCAGGAAATATGGGAAGCACCAATGACTATGCTTAAATGCGACCCACAAAAGCAGAGTGAAAAACAATTGGAAGAGGAGAGGGAGACGTCAGTTTTAATTCATGGGCTTCAGGAGACTGAAAGGAGGATATACGAATAAAGTTGACTTGGAGAGGAAAAAGAGAGATTGAAAATATCATCAAAGAAACAGGAGAGGAGGACGTGTCTGAGCTGATAAATTTTCAGGGAATATGAGGATACTCGAGGGAAAGAAATCGGCCAAACTGATTTTCAAGGATTAAATGGTGTAGAACAGATCGTCTAGCAGGAACCATGGCTAAAGGAAACAGGAAAAATACCATAAGGTGTACCTAGATCGCAAAAGAACGAGAAAAGGAAGAGAGAAACTGAGATGATATAACGATGAAAGGGGCAAGAAAGAGAGACAAGGCTAGAGTCAGGAGGGGACGACCAGAGTTGGGAAGAGCTGCAAGCACAATCACCCACTGAACCCCATAACCATTCATATTATCCCCGCGCAAAAACTCCACACTCACAGATCCCACCCCACCCTACATAGCAGACTCCCATAGCACCCTGCCAGGTCTCACACTCCCCCAGCCCCCACCTACCCCAGAATGCAGTGTTGAAAAAGAAGCTGAAGGTATGGTACACCAGTGCAGATGTAATGATGATTAAGCGTGAGGAATGGCATGAAAGACTCATGGATGCAGTTCCAGACATCATGGCACGTATGGAAACAAAGCTCACAGGAATGATAAGAGGCACCATCTTTCGAACTGGATATCAGAACCTAAGGGAATAGAAGGGGTGGAGGAGATGCACTGCTCATCAAAAACCAGTTAAGTTTTGAGGACCTGGAGGGAGAGGACAAAGGGAAAGGAAGGGACTACATAAC
Source organism: Cherax quadricarinatus (assembly GCF_038502225.1). NCBI lineage: Eukaryota > Metazoa > Arthropoda > Malacostraca > Decapoda > Parastacidae > Cherax > Cherax quadricarinatus. The sequence continues at coordinate 19,808,071 of NC_091372.1, read as the reverse complement.
AGGAACACTTAAGACTGGGGTTTCAAGGTGGTAATTGCAGTGGTGTATAACCCACCACAGAATAGCAGGAGGACAAGACAGGAATATAATGTGAGCATTAGAACAATGGTTGGTACACTAGCTGAGATGTCCAGAAAGGCCCACGTGGGCAGGGGAAATTTACTAGTTTTGGGTCACTTCAATCGCAAGGAAACTGACTGGGAAAACTTGGAGTCGTATGAGGGCCATGAAACGTGGAGGGCTAAGATGATGGAGGTATTACTGGAAAGCTTGATGCATCAACATATTTGGACACTACCAGAGAGAGAGGAGAGGATGAACCAGCAAGGCTGGACCTCATATTCAGCTTGAGTAGATCGGATATCACTTATGGAGGGTGCCTCGAATCTAGCAATCATGTGGTCCTGAGCTTCGAATACATTGTAGAGCTAAAAGTGGAGAGAGAAGCAGCATGAGAAGGACAGGAAAAGAGAAAACTATAAATGAGGGGAATGCACATGGAAGAGGAATTTCCTGTATGAAGAACAATGGGAAAGAGAACTGGTGGGTAAAACAGTAAATGAAATGATGGAATACATGACCACAAAATGCAAGGAGGCGTAGGAGAGTCTCGTACCCGAGGGTAACTGAAACGATGAAAATACCAGAACGAGTCCTTGGTTCGCCCAAAGTTATAGAGAGGCCAAACCTAAGTGCTCTAGAGAATGAAAAAAAGCATATAAGACAAAGGATGCAGGAAAATAACGAGATCAGTCAAAGAACCAGAAGTGAATATGTATTCATAATTAAGGAGCCAGTTTCACTGACATGTATAGTATGTAAAGTCAAGGAGAAGATCATGAAAAGAGTAGTAGAGTGTCTGGAAAGGAATGAGTTTGTATACGATTAACAGCATGGTTTCAGGAAAGAGAAATCCTGTGTCACAAACCTTCCGGAGTTTTATGACAATGTGACAGAAGTGAGATAGGAGAGAGAGGGGCAGGTAAACTGCATATTCTTGAACTGTAACAAGGCTTTTGATACAGTCCTGCATACAAGATTGGAGAAGGCAGAGTTTGGACTTAGTAACGACCAGCGAAAAGGCATGGCCAGGAGCTGTGACCTCACCCCTGCAACCACAAACAGGTGCGTACAAATAGAGTACACGCATGCACACACTCACAACGAAAAAAATTCTCTCTTCTTGCTTCTACTCGTCTCTTGCCTTACCTCTCGCCTCTTCTATTCACGCCTTTTCGCTTCTCACTTTTATCTTCTCTTTTCTCCTGTATTCTACTTTTTTTTTCCTGGCATCAACCCTTTTTCCCTCCAGTATTTACTTCATACTACACAAAGCATCATCTTCCAGCATTCTCTCCACTAAGTACTTCCTTCATCTTAGTTCTTCAACTCCTTGCAATTTGCAACTCTGTTATTTCTTCCAGTGTTTTTCCTCGAGTCTCGGGGATGGTAACAGCCACAAGAACAGCGAGGAGGACGCCACATCCAGAAAAAATCCAAAACGCCCCATAACTTCCGAACGCTGCCACTATGTAAGGGAACGACTGTGAGGCTGTGAATGCCCCAAAGAAAAACATTGTGTTTAAAATAGGAACAACAGTAGAACGAACGGAACTTGGAAATAATTCACTTTGAAGTATACATATAACTGGGGAAACAGAGAAAAATGAATAGACAGCTAAGCAGACGATTGGTAACCAATTTTGTTCATGGAAACTTCTGTCGTGAACTTGGTCAAAGAAGTATACACCAAGTCCTATCATGCACAAGCTACATATAATGTAAGGTGTTGCAAATAATGGTTTTCGATCGATGCGGTCAATTATACATATGAAAAAGAACGTTCCTAAGACCCGAATAATTCCAATTAATACTGCACAAAAATATGAACTCATGCTTATATCTGCAATATTTATAATGACTACGGTGTATATTGGTATCACTGTTATTCCACAGAAATGTACAGAAAAAAGAACTACAGACATGATAATAAGATATTTTAATATTAATGGAATTCTAATTTGTCGCAGCTGGTCTAATATATTACCACCACCATTAGTCGTCTTCTCAAGCTCATCTCTAATGTCTTGCATTTCTTTGTTGACATCATAGTTTGGTCCCCGAAAGAACAACAAGGATTTGTGAGCTCTGTCCATGTAGCCTTGTGTGGCCAGCCAGCGAGGGGAGTTAGGTAAATATAGCAGACAAACAAAAGGAATTACAGTGTTGACAAAACCACATGTTAATGCTACTATCCGCCAAGTCAGGTTTGAACTGCCTAGAGCATATACCAGAAGAATGCCAATCTGACGCGAGAGATTAAGAGTAGACATTAGTCGCCCTCTTATTTTACAGTGTGAAAGCTCTGCCACGTAAGTCGAGGAAGAATTTGTTATATAGCTCGTCGTGATGCCTTGGAAGAAGCGAACTAGCAGGACGACCCAGTTTGTGGGTGCTGTGGCCAAGATAATCCAGCTGGCGAGGGATATGGGAAGAGATAACAAGAGTGTCACTCTCTGGCCCAACTTCACCATCGGTACACTGACAGTCAGTGACCCCAGCAAGGCACCTACAAACATCATGCTTCCTGAAATAAATAAAACACACTGTACGTTCTTTAGCTGTCAAAAAATAATGTATTTAGTGTTAAGTTCGAACAAAAATAAGTACATGTTACAATTTTTTAAGGATTGACATAGAAAAATATTTTTCACTGATCTTCATTACACTGAAAAAGTTGATGAGGAAAATATGAAAAAAAAATATTTGTTAAAACATACGAATATGACTGTTTATTGTACAGTCATTATTATGAAGAGTTCAAGCTGTGAAAATAGTTAATACATTATTAAAACTTAACACCATCAGTCTGATGAATAAGATACTCATGCAGAACCTTGGTATCTTTATTGTCTTGATGAATAAGATACTCATGCAGTGCCTTGGTATCTTTATTGTCATGATGAATAAGATACTCTTGCAACATCTTGGTATCTTTATTGTCATGATGAATAAGATACTCTTGCAACATCTTGGTATCTTTATTGTCATGATGAATAAGATACTCTTGCATCACCTTGGTATCTTTATTGTCATGATGAATAACATACTCATGCAGTGCACCTTGGTATCTTTATTGTCATGATGAATAAGATACTCATGCAGTCTTTATTGTCATGATGAATAAGATACTCTTGCACCTTGGTATCTTTATTGTCATGATGAATAAGATACTCATGCAACACCTTGGTATCTTTATTGTCATGATGAATAAGATACTCATGCAGTACCTTGGTATCTTTATTGTCATGATGAATAAGATACTCTTGCAACACCTTGGTATCTTTATTGTCTTGATGAATAAGATACTCTTGCACCACCTTGGTATCTTTATTGTCATGATGAATAAGATACTCATGCAGTGCCTTAGTATCTTTATTGTCTTGATGAATAAGATACTCATGCAGTACCTTGGTATCTTTATTGTCATGATGAATATCTTTATTGTCATGATGACTAAGATACTCTTGCAACATCTTGGTATCTTTATTGTCATGATGAATAAGATACTCTTGCAACATCTTGGTATCTTTATTGTCATGATGAATAAGATACTCTTGCAACACCTTGGTATCTTTATTGTCATGATGAATAAGATACTCTTGCAACACCTTGGTATCTTTATTGTCATGATGAATAAGATACTCTTGCAACACCTTGGTATCTTTATTGTCATGATGAATAAGATACTCTTGCAACACCTTGGTATCTTTATTGTCTTGATGAATAAGATACTCTTGCAACACCTTGGTATTTTTATTGTCATGATGAATAAGATACTCTTGCATCACCTTGGTATCTTTATTTTCATGATGAATAAGATACTCATGCAGTACCTTGGTATCTTTATTGTCATGATGAATAAGATACTCTTGCAACACCTTGGTATCTTTATTGTCTTGATGAATAAGATACTCTTGCAACACCTTGGTATCTTTATTGTCATGATGAATAAGATACTCTTGCAACACCTTGGTATCTTTATTGTCTTGATGAATAAGATACTCTTGCAACACCTTGGTATCTTTATTGTCATGATGAATAAGATACTCTTGCAACACCTTGGTATCTTTATTGTCATGATGAATAAGATACTCTTGCAACACCTTGGTATCTTTATTTTCATGATGAATAAGATACTCATGCAGTACATCCTTTATTGTCATGATGAATACCTGGAGTTTACGTGGAGAGAGTTCCGGGGGTCAACCCCCCCGCGGCCCGGTCTGTGACCAGGCCTCCGGGTGAATCAGAGCCTGATCAACCAGGCTGTTACTGCTGGCTACACGCAAATCAACGTACGAGCCACAGCCCGGCTGGTCAGGAACCGACTTTAGGTGCTTGTCCAGTGCCAGCTTGAAGACTGCCAGGGGTCTGTTGGTAATCCCCCTTATGTATGCTGGGAGGCAGTTGAACAGTCTCGGGCCCCTGACACTTATTGTATGGTCTCTTAACGTGCTAGTGACACCACTGGTTTTCATTGGGGGGATGTTGCATCGTCTGCCAAGTCTTTTGCTTTCGTAGTGAGTGATTTTCGTGTGCAAGTTCGGTACTAGTCCCTCTAGGATTTTCCAGGTGTATATAATCATGTATCTCTCCCGCCTGCGTTCCAGGGAATACAGGTTTAGGAACCTCAAGCGTTCCCAGTAATTGAGGTGTTTTATCTCCGTTATGCGCGCCATGAAGGTTCTCTGTACATTTTCTAGGTCAGCAATTTCACCTGCCTTGAAAGGTGCTGTTAGTGTGTGGCAATATTCCAGCCTAGATAGAACAAGTTACCTGAAGAGTGTCATCGTGGGCTTGGCCTCCCTAGTTTTGAAGGTTCTCATTATCCATCCTGTCATTTTTCTAGCAGAGGCGATTGATACAATGTTATGGTCCTTGAATGTGAGATTCTCGACATGATCACTCCCAGGTCTTCGACGTTGGTGTTTCGCTCTATTTTGTGGCCAGAATTTATTTTGTACTCTGTTGAAGATTTAATTTCCTCTTGTTTACCATATCTGAGTAATTGAAATTTCTCATCGTTCAACATCATATTGTTTTCTGCAGCCCACTGAAAGATTTGGTTGATGTCCGCCTGGAGCCTTGCAGTGTCTGCAATGGAAGACACTGTCATGCAGATTCGGGTGTCATCTGCTAAGGAAGACACGGTGCTGTGGCTGACATCCTTGTCTATGTCGGATATGAGGATGAGGAACAAGATGGGAGTGAGTACTGTGCCTTGTGGAACAGAGCTTTTCACCGTAGCTGCCTCGGACTTTACTCTGTTGACGACTACTCTCTGTGTTCTGTTAGTGAGGAAATTATACATCTATCGACCGACTTTTCCTCTTATTTCTTTAGCACACATTTTGTGCGCTATTACGCCATGGTCACACTTTTCGAAGGCTTTTGCAAAGTCTGCATATTTTACATCCAGGACCAGATTAAGAAGTCTCCGGGCCCTAGGCTATCCAGATTGGCGGGGCCCCTTTGAGTTACGGGTAAGCGAAGCGACCCCTTCCAGCTTGGTCGGTGTGAGCCTGTTTAAGGTCTAATTAAATGCATTTTGGCTATTTAGATTAAATTTAGTAGGGAAAGTACATCAAGACAACCAAAACCATTTACCAACAGCCATTATAACTATCTTGTTAAATCATGCATTTTAAAGAGAATAAACTCAAGACAGCATAGTATTACTAGATTAGGCTATTAAAGTAGTGACATCATGTACCTATTATATTCAGCATAACCACTACAGCACTATTATTCCTTTATAAATCACTGACCATTATTGTTATCATTGCATCATGCATAAGACTATCAAATCACAAAAGCTACAGAAAATTGGAGAGGAATATCCCATACTCACCCATTAGCGAGAAAACACAGCTGTTCTGATGTAAACAAAGGCGTGTTTAGTGTTGCCATCTATGGTTAGGTTTATTTAATTTTATTTCATTATTTACTTTTGTTTTGATTAATTTTTAAAAATAAATTTTACTTTCCAAACACTTGAACTTTTTAGGTAGGGACCCCTTTGCACTTGCACCATGTGTGCAGTCTTGGATGAGCCCCTGAACCCCTTGGACCGCGGGGGGGGCCCTAGGCAAATGCCTAGTTTGCCTATGCGGTAATCCAGCCCTGATTACATCTGCATTCTTTTTGTCTTCTAGTGCATCTAGGACCTTGTCGTAGTGATCCAATAGTTGAGACAGACAGGAGCGACCTGTTCTAAACCCATGTTGCCCTGGGTTGTGTAACTGATGGGTTTCTAGACGGGTGGTGATCTTGCTTCTTAGGACCCTTTCAAAGATTTTTATGATATGGATGTTAGAGCTATCGGTCTGCAGTTCTTTGCTGTTGCTTTACTGCCCCATTTGTGGAGTGGGGCTATGTCTGTTGTTTTTAGTAACTGTGGGACGACCCCTGTGTCTATGCTCTCTCTTCATAGGATGGAAAAGGCTCGTGATAGGGGCTTCTTGCAGTTCTTGATGAACACGGAGTTCCATGAGTCTGGCCCTGGGGCAGAGTACATGGGCATGTCATTTATCGCCTGTTCGAAGTCATTTGGCGTCAGGATAACATCGGATAGGCTTGTGTTAACCAAATTCTGTTTCTCTCTCATAAAAAAATCATTTTGATCTTCGACTCTCAGTCTGGTTAACGGCTTGCTAAAAACTGAGTCATATTGGGACTTGAGTAGCTCACTCATTTCCTTGCTGTCATCTGTGTAGGACCCATCTTGTTTAAGTAGGGGCCCAATACTGGACGTTGTTCTCGACTTTGATTTGGCATAGGAGAAGAAATACTTTGGGTTTCTTTCGATTTCATTTATGGCTTTTAGTTCTTCCCGCGATTCCTGACTCCTATAAGATTCCTTTAGCTTAAGTTCGATGCTTGCTATTTCTCTGACCAGTGTCTCCCTACGCATTTCATATATATTGACCTCTTTTAGCCGCTCTGTTATTCTTTTCCGTCGCCTGTAAAGGGAGCGCCTGTCTTATTCTATTTTACATCTACTCCTCCTTTTTCTTAGAGGAATAAGCATACATCGAGTGCCACCAAGTAAATCTGTTCTAGGTATAAGTTGGGGTCTGTGTTGCTTAGTATATCTTCCCAGCTTATATCGGTTAGGACTTGGCTTACTTAGTCCCACTTTATGTTTTTGTTATTGTAATTGAATTTGGTGAATGCTCCCTCGTGACTAATCTCATTTTGTTGGTCTGGGGCTCCGCGCATACATGTCTGAACATCAATTATGTTGTGATCTGAGTATATTGTTTTTGATATGGTGACATATCGTATCAGATCATCATTGTTAGTGAAGATGAGGTCTAGTGTATTCTCCAGTCTAGTAGGCTCTATTATTTGCTGGTTTAAATTGAATTTTGTGCATAGATTTAAAAGCTCGTGTGAGTGTGAATTTTCATCAGAGCTGCCTCCTGGTGTTATTACTGCAACAATATTATTTGCTATATTTCTCCATTTTAGGTGCCTTAAGTTGAAATCCCCCAGGATCAAGATGTTGGGTGCAGGAGCTGGAAGATTTTCCAGACAGTGGTCAATTTTTAACAGCTGTTCCTGGAATTGCTGGGATGTTGCATCCGGAGGCTTGTAGACTACCATAATGACTAGGTTTTGGTTCTCGACCTTTAGTGCTAAAACTTCCACTACATCATTTGAGGCGTTAAGCAGTTCTGTGCAAACAAGTGACTCTGCAATGTACAGGCCTACTCTTGCAACACCTTGGTATCTTTATTGTTATGATGAATAAGATACTCTTGCAACACCTTGGTATCTTTATTGTCATGATGAATAAGATACTCTTGCAACATCTTGGTATCTTTATTGCCATGATGAATAAGATACTCTTGCAACACCTTGGTATCTTTATTGTCATGATGACTAAGATACTCTTGCAACACCTTGGTATCTTTATTGTCATGATGAATAAGATACTCATGCAACACCTTGGTATCTTTATTGTCATGATGAATAAGATACTCTTGCAACACCTTGGTATCTTTATTGTCATGATGAATAAGATACTCATGCAACACCTTGGTAACTTTATTGTCATGATGAATAAGATACTCTTGCAACACCTTGGTATCTTTATTGTCATGATGAATAAGATACTCTTGCAACACCTTGGTATCTTTATTGTCATGATGAATAAGATACTCTTGCAACACCTTGGTATCTTTATTGTCATGATGAATAAGATACTCTTGCAACACCTTGGCAACTGGAACTTATCAATCACCATTGAATGTCATGCTGTTCTCCACTACCCACTAGAAAATCTTGCTTGTGTCTTCCTGTAATTTTTCAGTGTCCTCTACCGTAGTGACTTTCGTGCTTATTTTATTGTCATTTGCAAATGATGATACAAAAGTGTGATGGGTGTTTTTATCTGTCTCTGCTTTGAGGATGAGAAACAGCAGAGGTGCCAGGACAGTGTCTTGGGGTGCTGAGTTTTCTACCTCGCTGATGCTAGATCTTGCTCTGTTTACTACTACTTTTTGTGATCGGTGTGTTAAGAAACCGAAAATCCATCTTCCTACCTTTCCTATAATGCCCATGGCCCTCATTTGAGCTATCATCCCATGATCGCATTTGTCAAACAAACGCCTTTGCAAAATCTGAGTAAATCGCATCTGCGTTTTGGTCGTCTTCCAATGCCTACGTAATTCTGTTATAATGGTTCAGCAGCTGTGACAGGCATGATCGTCCTGCTCTAAAACCATGCTGGTTCTGGTTATGTTAGTTGTGCTGGTGCATGAAAATTGTAATCTGCCGTCTCATCACTCTTTCGAAGATTTTTTATGTGAGACGTTAGTACAACAGGTCTGTAATTTTTAGCTAGTGCTCTACTACCTCCCTTATGCAAAGGTAGTAGGCCTCTGGTATATCACCTAGATAATATATCTTTATTTACTACAAGTATATGTACATGGACTACAGGCCAAGCTGACATCAATGAAATACTACTATATAGAAAGCTGCTTATTATGCAGAGCATTTCGAGCAAATTAGGTTCTTGTCCCAGGATGCGACCCACACCAGTCAACTAACTCCTAGGTATCCATTTTACTGTGGGTGAACACAGACAACCGCTGTAAAGAAACACGCCCAATGTTTCTACCCTCGCTGGGAATCGAAAGCAGGCCCTCGCTTTGTGAAGCTAGAACTTTAGGGATCAGGCCACGGGACACCGTAAAATCTAAGCACGTTCTCCAAAGAATACTGAGGGTTCGTGCTAGTGGTACTTTGCACTTCTTTATAAACAGGCATTCCATGAATCATGTCCAGGTGCTGAGTGAATGGGCATGTTATCCATTTTTTTTTTCAAAAGTTATGGGATTTGTAGTAATGTCAGTTAGTTTGTCTGCGCTGCCAACTGCTGGAGTGAAAAATATTTTTGCATTTTCTATCTTGCTGTCATTTAGTGGGTTGCTGAACACCGACTCATACTGTTCTCTTAGGATTTCACTAATTTCCTGTTCGTCGTCAGTATACCAATCTCCTCTCAATAATGGTCCAATTCAACAGGTAGTTCTTAGCTTGGATTTTGTTTAGGAACAGAAATATCTTATGTTTCTTTCAACATCTAGTATGGCCCTTTGTTCCCTTTCGATTTCTTGTGTTAAGTATGACATCCGGAGTTTTGCTCTAATTCAGTGATCTCTCGGCTAAAACTATCTTTCCTTTGTTGCAACATATTTGTGTTTTTAAGCAATTCGCGAGAGGCAGGTGAAGTGGCAAAAGAAAGACCAAAACCAAGAAGTTCAAGCTCATATTGAGAGAGTGAGACAGAATACAGGAAGAAAAGAGACGTTGAAGTTTATTTTTAGTTTAGAATAGTGAATTTGTGAACTCAGGCGAGCAGTGTCAAAAGCAATAGTTTAGAGAAGGTTACAGAGATCTTGTGGAAAAGACGCAAAGAGAACACGTTGACGCTGACCAAGAGTAAAGAAGACATCTTCATCCTGAGACTTAGTAGAAAAAATGAACTGTTGAAGTAGGAGACTGGCATGATTAAGAAAGGGAGTTTCCAGTGGGTTGGGTTTCAGGAAATGGGAGAAGGAATGGGGCAGACCTTGTTCAGCAAGACTGTCACGTAGGAAGTGAAGCTGATTCTTACGACACCTGGTAGCAATAAGAGCAGCCTCAGAAGAACTAAAGAGGGTTTAAAAGAAGGAAGAACATTAATAAAGTTGGAAAGAATAAGACGCTTAACTGTGGGGTCCATAAATAACAAAAAAGGCACATTACTGGACTGGAACGATACACAAATAACCCGCACATAGAAGAGAGGAGCTTACGACGACGTTTCGGTCCGACTTGGACCATTTACTTAAAACTTACTTTCTGCAAGATTAACACTCTTCGCGCTAATCTCGTTCATACCTCTCCTCAATCTACAGGTGCGACTGGTGTCTACTCTATTTCTTGTTCCTCGTGTCCTCTTCAATACTTTAGAGAAACTGGCCGATCTCTTTCTGCCAGACTCAGGGAGCACAAAAGTAGTGTAAGTCTTGCCGACAGTAATAGTGCTCTTTTCTGTCACGTCAGAGATCACAGTCATCCTATTGATTGGTCTTCTGCTAAAACTCTTCCCTACTTCTAACTTTAACAGTCGCCGTCTGGTTGAATCTTCCCTAATACACAACTTTCTTTGTATGAACCTTAGTCCTGGCTTCGTCTCTGTAGATATCTTCCTCTCCCACTACATTGTAAACTGTTCCAATCTTTAGAACCCCTGTGACTTAACCTGATTCCACCATTTTCTTCTTCTCCCTCTTCCCCTTTCCTCTTTCCTTTTTCTCCCTTGGGTTGTCTTTCTTCTGCCTTGGGTATTTGCTCCTCCTTCTTACTACCTCCTCCACTACCAGTACTACCTTCTACCTCGACTAATACTACTACTACCACCACCTCCTGCCTATATATACCCCTCTCTCTCTCCTTTTCATTAGTGTGACTTTTTAAATGGTTCAAGTCGGACCGAAACGTCGTAGTAAGCTCCTCTCTTCTATGTACAGGTTATTTGTGTAGAGAGGAATTCTTTCATTTCAGAGGGACGAATATCCTAAAATACACCAGCACATTAAGTTTGAAACCAATTATAATTTGTATTATCAAGGTATATAATTAGCTCTAAAGAATGAAGGCTGCAAGATGACCCATTCAGAAATTATCGCATGAAAATCGACTTTTCAACTTCCCGAGTTTCAATATAAAACGTAAACTGGGAGCAATACAATCCAAAAATTAACCTAAACTTTTTTATATGTAAGATTTACCAGCACTTAAGGTTTATTATGAAAGAATGCCTGAAATTAATTAGGTAAGATTTATTAAATAAACATCATGGTGGCTTTTTAATTTAGGGTAATGTAATATAGTCTAACATTACGATTTATATGTGAGTAGAAGAGACATTCTTCAGTTCTTCCACAGAAAACAATTTGATTAATACAATATGCACATCAAAACTTACACAACCTACAATCAAGTCAAAGTTTCCAATGAGGGAAACACACCAGCACTAAAAGTTTCAAGCAGAGAAGAAGATGCATCCTCCAGTTATTACATAGATTCCAACGAAGTGTTTACCTACTCAACAAGGAATTTTTATTGAGAGGAAAGCGCTAAACCAGTGCGTGTAAAACATCACATATGATATGTGAGGCATGTAGATTTAATTCAACCAAGATAAGGTTAAGTCTAATTCCTTGGATCAAGAACAAAACAGTGGAGTAAAATCAGTCTATACCACTTTGAGATTTAAAGAGACAAGCATGAAAAAGGTATAGAAGGCAAAGGACTCAAGAAAACAAGGAGCTGAGCAGAAGAACCAGAAACGAATATGCAAGGATAAGGAGAGAGGCCCAGAGGCAATACGAGAACGACATAGCATCAAAAGCCAAATCTGAACCAAAGCTGTTATACAGTCACATTAGGAGAAAAACAACAGTCAAGGACCAGGTAATCAGGCTGAGGAAAGAAGGAGGGGAGCTCACGAAGAGTGACCAAGAAGTATGTGATGAACTAAACAAAAGATTTAGAGAAGTATTCACAATAGAGTCAGGAATGTTTTCAGTAAACTGTGGAGGTAGGGTGCACCAGCAGGCGCTGGACACAATACACATAATCAAGGTAGAGGTGAAAAAACTGCTAGACGAACTCGATACCTAAAAGGCGGTGGGCCCAGATAACATATCTCCATGGATACTGAGAGAGGGAGCAAAGGAACTGTGTGTGCCATTAGCAGCAATCTTCAGTAAATCTATCGAAACAGGGCAGTTGCCTGAGGCGTGGAAGACAGCACATGTAGTTCCAATTTTTAAGAAAGGGGACACACAGGTAGCATTAAACTACAGACCTGTGTCACTGACTTGTATAGTATGTAAAGTCATGGAAAAGATTATCAGGAGAAAAGTAGGTGAACACATTGAAAAGATTGGGCTAATACATGATAGTCAGCATGGCTTCAGAGATTGGAAATCCTGTGTCACAAATTTACTTAAGTTCTAAGATAATATAACAGAAGTAAGAAAGGAAAGAAAGAGATGGGTAGATTGCATCTTTTTAGATTGCAAGAAGGCTTTAGACACAGTACCACACAAGAGACTGGTGCAAAAGTTAGAGGAGCAGGCAGGAATAAAGGGGAAAGTACTGCAATGGATCAGGGAATACCTGACAGGAAGGAAACAACGTGTGTTGGTACGTGCTGAAGTGTCGGAGTGGGCGAATGTGTCGAGTGGGGTTCTATAAGGTTCAGTCCTAGGCCCGGTGCTGTTTCTTGTATATGTGAATGACATGGTGGAAGGAATAAATTCAGAAGTGTCACTGTTCGCTGATGATGTGAAACTGATGAGGAGAATACAAGTGGGAGAGGATCAGTTAAAATTACAAGGGGATCTGGACAAACTACAAGTATGGTCCGACAAATGGCTCCTGGAGTTTAACCCCAGTAAGTGTAAGGTCATGAAGATTTGGGAAGGACACAGAAGACCGCAGATGGAGTACAGGTTAGGAAACCAATAGCTGCAAACGTCAGTTAAAATAAAGGATCTTGGGGTAAGAATTATAACGAACATGTCCCCTGAGGCACACATCAATCAAATAACTGCTGCAGCATATGGGAGATTGGCAAACCTGAGATTGGCGTTTAGACATCTGAGTAAGGAGTCATTCACGACATTGTACACATTGTACGTAAGGCCTATACTGGAATATGCAGCGTCATTATGGAACCCTCACTTAGTCAAACACGTCAAGAAAGTGGAGAAAGTGCAAAAATTTGTAACACGAATAGTCCCGGAACTGAGGGGTATGTCTTATGAGAAGATGTTAAGGGAACTGAACCTGATGACACTAGAGGATAGGAGGGATAGAGGGGACATGATAACAACATATAAAATACTAAGAGGCATTGACAACGTGGACAAGGATCGAATGTTTCAGAGATGGGATACAGAAAAACGGGGACACAATTGGAAACTGAAAACCCAGATGAGTCATAGGAATGATAGGAAATATTTCTTTAGGTTTAGAGTTGTAACGAACTGGAATAATCTGGAGAGCGAAGTAGTGGAAGCAAGTTCCATAAATAGCTTTAAGACGAGGTATGACAAAAATCACGGAGCAGGGAGAGAGTGAATTAGTATCGACCAGTGAAGAGGCGGGGCCAGGAGCTATGAATCGACCCCTGCAACCACATATAGGTGAGTACATATAGGTGAATACATTCCACTACAATACCAACCTGGCATCTACACACTTCACTACAATACCAACCGGGCATCTACACATTCTACTAAAATACCAACCTGGCATCTACAAACTTCACTACAATACCAACCAGACATCTAAACACTCCATTGAAATAACAACCTGTCATCTACACACTCCATTACAATACCAACCTGGCATCTACATATTCCACTGCAATACCAACCTGGCATCTACACACTCAATTGCAATACCAACCTGGCATCTACACACTCCATTACAATACCAACCTGGCATCTACATATTCCACTACAATATCAACCTAGCATCTACACACTCCACTACAATACCAACCTAGCATCTACACACTCCACTACAATACCAACCTGGCATCTAAACATTCCACTACAATACCAACCTGGCATCTACACATTCCACTACAATACCAACCAGGCATCTACACACTCCACTACAATACCAATGTAGCATCAACACACTCCATTACAATACCAACCTGACATCTACACATTCCACTACAATACCAACCTGGCCTCTACACACTCCACTACAATACCAACCTGGCATCTACACACTTCACTACAATACCAACCTGGCATCTACACACTCCACTACAATACCAACCTGGCATCTACACACTCCACTACAATACCAACCTGGCATCTACACACTCCACTACAATACCAACCTGGCATCTACACACTCCACTACAATACCAACCTAGCATCTACACACTCCACTACAATACCAACCTGGCATCTACACACTCCACTACAATACCAACCTGGCATCTACACACTCCACTACAATACCAACCTGGCATCTACACACTTCACTACAATACCAACCTGGCATCTACACACTTCACTACAATACCAACCTGGCATCTACACACTCCACTACAATACCAACCTGGCATCTACACACTCCACTACAATACCAACCTGGCATCTACACACTCCACTACAATACCAACCTGGCATCTACACACTTCACTACAATACCAACCTGGCATCTACACACTCCACTACAATACCAAACTGGCATCTACACACTCCACTACAATACCAACCTGGCATCTACACACTCCACTACAATACCAACCTGGCATCTACACATTCCACTACAATACCAACCTGGCATCTACACACTCCACTACAATACCAACCTGGCATCTACACACTCCACTACAATACCAACCTGGCATCTACACACTCCACTACAATACCAACCTGGCATCTACACACTCCACTACAATACCAACCTGGCATCTACACACTCCACTACAATACCAACCTAGCATCTACACACTCCACTACAATACCAACCTGGCATCTAAACATTCCACTACAATACCAACCTGGCATCTACACACTCCACTACAATACCAACCTGGCATCTACACACTCCACTACAATACCAACCTGGCATCTACACACTCCACTACAATACCAACCTGGCATCTACACACTCCACTACAATACCAACCTGGCATCTACACACTCCACTACAATACCAACCTGGCATCTACACACTCCAATACCAACCTGCATCTACACACTCCACTACAATACCAACCTGGCATCTACACACTCCACTACAATACCAACCTGGCATCTACACACTCCACTAAAATACCAACCTGGCATCTACACACTCCACTACAATACCAACCTGGCATCTGTACATTCCAATACAATACCAACCTGGCATCTGCACACTCCACTACAATACCAGCCTAGCATCTACACACTCCACTACAATACCAACCTGGCATCTACACACTCCACTACAATACCAACCTAGCATCTACACACTCCACTAAAATACCAACCTGGCATCTACACACTCCACTACAATACCAACCTGGCATCTACACACTCCACTACAAGACCAACCTGGCATCTACACACTCCACTACAATACCAACCTACACACTCCACTACAATACCAACCTGGCATCTACACACTCCACTACAATACCAACCTGGCATCTACACACTCCACTACAGTACCAACCTGGCATCTACACACTCCACTACAATACCAACCTGGCATCTACACACTACTACAATACCAACCTGGCATCTACACACTCCACTACAATACCAACCTGGCATCTACACACTCCACTACAATACCAACCTGGCATCTACACACTCCACTACAATACCAACCTGGCATCTACACACTCCACTACAATACCAACCTGGCATCTACACACTCCACTACAATACCACTATCAATACCAACCTGGCATCTACACACTCCACTACAATACCAACCTGTCATCTACACACTCCACTACAATACCAACCTGGCATCTACACACTCCACTACAATACCAACCTGGCATCTACACACTCCACTACAATACCAACTACAATACCAACCAACCTGGCATCTACACACTTCACTACAATACCAACCTGGCATCTACACATTCCACTACAATACCAACATGGCATCTACACACTCCACTACAATACCAACCTGGCATCTACACACTCCACTACAATACCAACCTGGCATCTACACACTCCACTACAATACCAACCTGGCATCTACACACTCCACTACAATACCAACCTGGCATCTACACACTCCACTACAATACCAACCTGGCATCTACACATTCCACTACAATACCAACCTGGCATCTACACACTCCACTACAATACCAACCTGGCATCTACACACTCCATTACAATACCAACCTGGCATCTACACACTCCACTACAATACCAACCTGGCATCTACACACTCCACTACAATACCAACCTGGCATCTACACACTCCACTACAATACCAACCTGGCATCTACACACTCCACTACACTACCAACCTGGCATCTACACACTCCACTACAATACCAACCTGGCATCTACATATTCCACTACAATACCAACCTGGCATCTACACACTCCACTACAATACCAACCTGGCATCTACACACTCCACTACAATACCAACCTGGCATCTACACACTCCACTACAATACCAACCTGGCATCTACACACTCCACTACAATACCAACCTGGCATCTACACACTCCACTACAATACCAACCTGGCATCTACACACTCCACTACAATACCAACCTGGCATCTACACACTCCACTACAATACCAACCTGGCATCTACACACTCCACTACAATACCAACCTGGCATCTACACACTCCACTACAATACCAACCTGGCATCTACACACTCCACTACAATACCAACCTGGCATCTACACACTACACTACAATACCAACCTGGCATCTACACACTCCACTACAATACCAACCTGGCATCTACACACTCCACTACAATACCAACCTGGCATCTACACTCCACTTCAATACCAACCTTGGCATCTACACACTCCACTACAATACCAACCTGGCATCTACACACTCCACTACAATACCAACCTGGCATCTACACACTCCACTACAATACCAACCTGGCATCTACACACCACCCTCCACTGAATACCAACCTGGCATCTACATACTCCACTGCAATACCAACCTGGCATCTACAAACTCCACTACAATACCAACCTGGCATCTGCACACTCCACTACAATACCAACCTGGCATCTATGCACTCCACTACAGTACCAACCTGGCATCTACACACTCAACTAAAGTTCCAACCTGGCATCTACACACTTCGCTGCAATACCAACCTGGCATCTATGCACTCCACTACAGTACCAACCTGGCATCTACACACTCAACTAAAGTTCCAACCTGGCATCTACACACTTCGCTGCAATACCAACATGGTATCTACACATCCCACTACAATACCAACCTAGCATCTACACCCTCCATTGCAATACCAACCTGGCATCTACACATTCCATTACAATACCAACCTGGCATCTACACATTCCACTACAATAGCAACCTGGCATCTACACATTCCACTACAGTACCAACCTGGCGTCTGCGCACTCCGCTACAATACCAACATGGCATCTACACACTCCACTACAGTACCACTCTGGCATCCACACACTCCACTACAATACCAACCTGGCATCTACACATTCCACTACAGTACCAACCTGGCATCTGCACACTCCACTACAATACCAACCTGGCATCTACGCATTCCACTACAATACCAACCTGGCATCTACGCCCTCCACTACAGTACCAACCTGGCATCTACACACTCCACTACAGTACCAAACTGGCATCTACACATTCCACTACAACACAAACCTGGCATCTACACACTCCACTACAATATTAACTAGGCATCTATACACTCCACTTCAATACCAATCTGCCATCTACACACTCCACTACTATACCAATCTGCCATCTACACACTCAACTACAACACCAACGTGGCATCTACACACTCCACTACAATTCCAACCTGGCATCTACACATTCCACTTCAATACCAACCTTGTATCTCCTCACTCCTCTACAATACCAACCTGGCATCTATACACTCCACTACAATACTAACCTGGCATCTACGCACTCCACTACAATACCAACTTGGAATCTACACACTCCACTACAACACCAGCCTGGTATCTACACACTCCACTAAATACCAACCTGGCATCTACACACTCCACTACAATACCAACCTGGCATCTACAAACTCCACTACAATACCAACCTGGCATCTGCACACTCCACTACAATACCAACCTGGCATCTACGCACTCCACTACAATAACAACCTGGCATCTACACACTCAACTAAAGTACCACCCTGGCATCTACAGTGGCCACCTGCGGTCATACCCGTCCTATGCTCTTGGGAGTTTGCGTGAGGTGTTACCAAGCTCCAAGGCTTGCTGTAGTGTTTTAAAATCTCAGGTTGAGGTGTTCAAGAAGGAGGTTCTACTTCTTCAGGAGGAAAATAGGAGGCTGAAGCTTCGCCTGGATGTGTTTGGGAGTGAGTGTGAGAAGGATTTAGCTGGTAAGGAGGAAATGGTCACCACTTGTGAGAGTGACAGCCGCTTTAACACACACACACACACACACACACACACACACACATTAAGTGGCAAGTGGTTTACAGTTCAGGAAGAAGGAAGATAAGGATTGTTAACAGAGAAGATGTGAAGGTAGGAAATCGATTCTCTGTTCTCCAGGACGACTGCACTTCAATGGTTAGTGACGTTGAAGGTACAACTGATTCCCCTGCTAATCAAGGTAATAATATTTTAATAGTAGGAGATTCTCAGGTAAGATATATGGACCGTGCTTTTTGTAACAGAGACAGAAAGATCAGCCAGAGAATGTGCCTTCCTCGAGCTTGTGTTGGTGACATAGTCAGCAGGTTGGATAATATGTCAGGTAATGGGAACAAGCCCATTATCTGTCATAGTGCTGGGGGTAATGGCTTTGGGAAGGGCAGGAGACAGAAGCTGCTGGATAAGTACAGGTCAGCCATAGAAGTATTTAGGTCAAAGGGAAGGATCCCAGTCATATGTAGCATCTTGCCAAGAAAGAGGGAGTGGGCAATTAATGGATGTCAAGGGCAATTGCTATAAATTGCTGGCTACACAGGTACTGCAAGGAACTTGAAGTCCCATTCATTGATAACTGGGACGTGATATGTATCCAAGGACAAGATAAAGCCAATATTGCAAACTAGTAATACCACAGGAAATAGCAAACAAGAGGACTCCACTAGCAATAATGAGGATATATTACCAAAAACAACTGGTGAGAGCTCCATTGTTGGTGCTAGTGAGGATAGGAATAAGACAGGTAAACATGCACCAACAGGGAATACAGTCACAGAAACCAAGGCAAATGGAAACCAAGCCTGTGCACATACTATGCACTTGGTATCTGCAGGCATGGGAAATCTGGAAAAACCGATGGGACGTGCAACTATGACCACCCTAGAAAATGCCGTGCCCATATGACAACAGGAAAATGCAAACTCCCTTCCTGTAAGCTTTTTCACCCTGAAATGTGTCCCTCTTCAGTACAGGAAAAACTGTGCTATAACTTAAATTGCCAAGCACACCATCTAAAGGGGACAAAAAGATACAAAACTTTCAGGCCATGGGAAAACCGGGGTAGTCACAGCCACTCAAGAGGGAGAGGTTTTTTAGTGCCAGGAAGGAAAAAAAAAATGGCAGGAAATGGCGGAAATCGTGCACCAAATCCAGTCATTCCTGGAGTGGAACCACAGTCGAAGGCATCCACTCCAAACCAACAGATACAGATACTAATGCCGGAAAAAAATATCCCCCCCAGTACCAACAATACCAAAAGTCCGATGACATTCTTCTTTGCAAATATACAGGGTCTAAAGCCAGCAACAAACAACAAAATACCTTTCATCCGTGGAGTGCTTGCAGAGGCAAATGCAATGTTCGCGGCTTTCACAGAGACCCACATAAAGGATCACTTGGACAACGAAATATGAATCCCAGGTTACAACCTATACAGATGCGACAGAGTGAACAGGCAAAAGGGAGGGGGAAGGGTTGGCCTGTACATCGCAGAGTCACTTGTTTGCACAGAACTTCTTAATGCCTCAAATGATGTAGTGGATGTTTTAGCAGAAAAGGTCGAGAACCAAAACCTAGTCATTGTGGTAGTCTACAAGCCTCCGGATGCAACGTCCCAGCAATTCCAGGAACAGCTGTTAAAAATTTACCACTGTCTGGAAAATCTGCCAGCTCCTGCCCCGAACATCTTGCTCCTGGGGGATTTCAACTTAAGGCACCTAAAATGGAGGAATATAGCAAATAATGTTGTTGCAGTAATATCACCAGGAGGCAGCTCTGACGAGAACTCACACACACACACGAGCTTTTAAATCTCTGCACAAAATTCAATTTAAACCAGCAAATAATAGGGCCTACTAGACTGGAAAATACACTAGACCTCATCTTCACTAACAATGATGATCTGATACGAAATGTCACCATATCAAAAAGAATATACTTAGATCACAACATAATTGAGGTTCAGACATGCATTTGCGGAGCCCCGGACCGACATGATGAGATTAGTCACCAGGGAGCATTCACCAAATTCAGCTTCAATAACAAAAACATAAAATGGGACCGAGAAAACCAAGTCCTAACCGATATAAGCTGGGAAGATAGACTAAGCAACACAGACCCCAACTTATGCCTAGAACAGATTAACTCGGTGGCAATCGATGTATGCACAAGGCTTATTCCTCTAAGAAAAAGGAGAAGTAGATGTAAAATAGAAAGAGACAGGCGCTCCTTTTACAGGCAACGTAAAGGATTAACAGAGCGGCTAAAAGAGGTCAATATATCTGAAATGCGTAGGAAGTCACTGGTCAGAGAAATAGCAAGCATCGAACTTAAGCTAAAGGAATCTTATAGGAGTCAGGAATCGCTGGAAGAACAAAAAGCCATAAATGAAATCGAAAGAAACCCAAAGTATTTCATCTCCTATGACAAATCAATATCGAGAACAACGTCCAGTATTGGGCCCCTACTTAAACAAGATGGGTCCTACACAGATGACAGCAAGGAAATGAGTGAGCTACTCAAGTCCCAATATGACTCAGTTTTTAGCAAGCCGCTAACCAGACTGAGAGTCGAAAATCAAAATGATTTTTTTATGAGAGAGCCACAGAATTTGGTTAACACAAGCCTATCTGATGTTATCCTGACTCCAAATGACTTCGAACAGGCGATAAATGACATGCCCATGTACTCTGCCCGAGGGCCAGATTCATGGAACTCCTTGTTCATCAAGAACTGCAAGAAGCCCCTATCACGAGCTTTTACCATCCTATGGAGAGGGAGCATGGACACGGGGGTCGTCCCACAGTTACTAAAAACAACAGACATAGCCCCACTCCACAAATGGGGCAGTAAAGCAATAGCAAAGAACTACAGACCGATTGCACTAACATCCCATATCATAAAAATCTTTGAAAGGGTCCTAAGAAGCAAGATCACCACACATCTAGAAACCCATCAATTACACAACCCAGGGCAACATGGGTTTAGACCAGGTCGCTCCTGTCTGTCTCAACTATTGGATCACTACGACAAGGTCCAAGATGCACTAGAAGACAAAAAGAATGCAGATATAATATATACAGACTTTGACAAAGCCATCGACAAGTGTGACCATGGCGTAATAGCATACAAAATGCGTGCTAAAGGAATAACAGGAAAAGTTGGTCGATGGATCTATAATTTCCTCACAAACAGAACATAGAGAGTAGTAGTCAACAGAGTAAAGTCCGAGGCAGCTACTGTGAAAAGCTCTGTTCTACAAATCACAGTACTCGCTCCCATCTTGTTCCTCATCCTCATATCTGACATAGACAAGGATGTCAGCCACAGAACAGTGTCTCCCTTTGCAGATGACACCCGAATCTGCATGACAGTGTCTTCCATTGCAGACACTGCAAGGCTCCAGGCGGACATCAACCAAATCTTTCAGTGGGCTGCAGAAAACAATATGAAGTTCAACGATGAGAAATTTCAATTACTCAGATATGGTAAACACGAGGAAATTAAATCTTCATCATAGTACAAAACTAATTCTGGCCACAAAATAGAGCGAAACACCAACGTCAAAGACCTGGGAGTGATCATGTCGGAGGATCTCACCTTCAAGGACCATAACATTGTATCAATCGCAGCTGCTAGAAAAATGTCAGGATGGATAATAAGAACCTTCAAAACTAGGGATGCCAAGCCCATGATGACACTCTTCAGGTCACTTGTCCTATCTAGGCTGGAATATTGCTGCACACTAACAGCACCTTTCAAGGCAGGTGAAATTGCTGACCTAGAAAATGTACAGAGAACCTTCACAGCGCGCATAACGGAGATAAAACACCTCAATTACTGGGAGCACTTGAGGTTCCTGAACCTGTATTCCCTGGAATGCAGGCGGGAGAGATACATGATTATATACACCTGGAAAATCCTAGAGGGACTAGTACCAAACTTGCACACGAAAATCACTCACTACGAAAGCAAAAAACTTTTGCAGACGATGCAACATCCCCCCAATGAAAAGCAGGGGTGTCACTAGCACGTTAAGAGACCATACAATAAGTGTCAGGGGCCCGAGACTGTTCAACTGCCTCCCAGCATACATAAGGGGGATTACCAACAGACCCCTGGCAGTCTTCAAGCTGGCACTGGACAAGCACCTAAAGTCGGTACCTGACCAGCCGGGCTGTGGCTCGTACGTTGGTTTGCGTGCAGCCAGCAGTAACAGCCTGGTTGATCAGGCTCTGATCCTCCAGGATTCCTGGTCACAGACCGGGAACTCCCTCCAGGTAAACTCCAGGTAAGGGATGGGGTTCATCTCTCTGGGGATGGAGTGGTTGCATTAGCCAATTCGATTGAGAGGGTAATTGATGACTTGTCTAGGAATTTAAACTGATAGATTATAGAGGTATGGGTGTTTGTTGGAAACAATCAGGCTGCAGTATTAGGGTTAAAAACAGCATTTATTACCGGGATACCTCAGGGAAATGTTTAAAAGACAATATTCAAAATAAAGTTGCTAGTAATGGCAAATCAATTGATCAACAAACAAAAAAGAGATACTAGAGAGCAACGAGTGACTAGCTCCCTTATTGTTTACTATACTAATAGTGAGAGTCTAAGAAATAAGATAGAGGAGCTAAGATTGCTTGCAAGTGCAGGTAATATAGATATTATTGGTATAACAGAGACCTGGTTCATCTCGAAAGATAAAGAAATGCCTTCTGAATGCAACATACATGGTTATAAACTATTCCACACTGATAGGGTCAACAGATAGGGTGGTGGAGTGGCAGTGTATGCCAGAGAAAATTTAAATTGTTGTCTAATATATGATATAAGATTAGAAACATCGAGCACAGAATCTGTATGGCTACAGTTTCTTGAGGGTCGTGACAAATTAATTTTGGGTGTGATTTATAGGTCCCCAAGACTTGATAGGGAGTGTAGTAAGCTGTTATGGGACGAAATTTATAAGGCATCTAGATATGGAAATGCTGTCATAATGGGAGATTTTAACTTTAGACAAATTGACTGGAACAATATGACAGGAAATCTTGAGTCTAGTGACTTTCTAGATACGGTCCAGGATTGCTTTTTAGAACAGGTTGTGACAGAACCAACTAGAGGAAACAATCTGCTTGACTTGGTTCTTGCCGACAAAGAGTCACTAATTAATAATTTTGAGGTTAATGATGAGCTTGGGGAAAGTGATCACAAATCACTTAGTTTCAATATATCATGGAATTACCCAGATAACTGCAATCAAATCTCTGTCCCAGAGGTTCGCTTGGCCGACTTCATGGGACTGAAAAATTACCTAGGTGGGCTAGGTGGTCTTGTTTGCCAATATGACATTTTTCAGAGCATAGTTCTAGCTGCTCAGACAACTTTTGTTCCGAGAAGGGAAATTAGATCTAACAAAAATGATCCCAAATGGATGAACAATAGTTTAAAACATCAAATTGGTCAAAAGAGAGGCATATATAGGCGTATCAAAAGAGGGGATGGGTAGTTAAGAAATCAATATATTCAATTAAAGAGAGAAATAAAGAAAGGAATAAGAATAGCAAAAAGGGATTATGAGGTTAAGGTTGCAAAGGATTCAAAGACTAACCCAAAAGGGTTCTTTCAGGTGTACAGAAGTAAGATTAGGGACAAGATTGGCCCACTTAAGAATAACTCTGGTCAGATTACTGACAGTGATAAGGATTTGTGTGAAATTCTCAATACCTACTTCTCAGTTTTCACCCAGGAAAATACTAGCGATATTCCTG
Source organism: Cherax quadricarinatus (assembly GCF_038502225.1). NCBI lineage: Eukaryota > Metazoa > Arthropoda > Malacostraca > Decapoda > Parastacidae > Cherax > Cherax quadricarinatus. The sequence continues at coordinate 19,783,503 of NC_091372.1, read as the reverse complement.
AAATAATAGATTATGTAGAACAGGACAATAATAAACTATGCACGATTGTGGTAACTAGTGACAAGGTCTTCAGACAAGTAGAGAAACTAAAACCTAATAAATCCTCAGGCCCTGATGAACTGATTGCAAGGGTGTTAAAGGAATGTAAAGAGGAACTTAGCATACCTTTGGTTAATCTTTTTATCATATTACTACAAACTGGCATAGTGCTTGATAAGTGGAAAATGGCAAATACAACACCTATTTACAAGGCAGGTGACAGGTCCTTAGCTTCGAACTATAAACTATAAACCTTACGTCCATAGTGGGAAAATTTATGGAATCAATAATTTATTAATTTATTTATTTATTTAATAATTTGAACATACATACAGAGGCACAAAAAATACAGGTAAGAGCAGCATGCCAAAGCCACTTGTATGCATAGCATTATGGGCAGGCTTAAAATTAATTTAAGATTAACTAAGCAATGATGAGACAGGTCATATGGTTGCATGCATTGCTGTACATTCAGTAGAATGGAGTATTCTGTTAGGTAGTGTATTTAAAAAATAACAAAGTTAGATTGGGTCTTAGGTTTAATATTTATGTGATATAATTGTGAGAAACATTTAAGATATACAATTTATTAGGTTCAGTTATTCAGTATTTATTTGGTTTTGTGTGAATAAGTGATCTTTGAGAAGAGACTTGAATTTATAAACAGGTAGTGTTTCTTTTATATTTACAGGTAATGAATTCCAGTTTTTAGGGCCTTTTATATGCATTGAGCTTTTGCATAGCGTGAGATGGACACGAGGAACATCAAAGAGTGATCTGTGCCTTGTGTTATGGTCATGTGTTCTGCTGAGGTTGGCAAGGAGATGTTTGAGGGGAGGGTTAATATCAGAGTTAAGTGTTCTATGTATGTAATAGGTGCAGTAATAAGTATGGATGTTTTGTATGGTGAGTAGGTTTAGTGTTTTGAATATTGGTGGAGTGTGCTGTCTGTAGTGGGAATTTGTTATCAATCTGACTGCAGCTTTTTGTTGGGTAATTAGTGGTCTGAGATGGTTAATTGTTGTTGAGCCCCATGCACAAATTCCATAGGTGAGATAGGGGCAAATAAGTGAGTGATATAGGGCCAGGAGGGCTGACTGTGGAACATAGTACCGTATCTTCGATAGTATGCCTACGGTCTCGGAAATTTTCTTAGAAATTTGTTGTATATGTGTATGAAATTTGAGTCTTTTATCAAGGTGGATTCCTAAGAATTTTCCCTCTGTTAGCTTTCTGATAGGTGATCCATTTATCATTATGTTAAGAGGGACATCTGTAGCTCTGTTACCAAACTGAATGAAGTAGGTTTTGTCAATGTTTAGTGTCAGTTTGTTAGTCCTCATCCAGGTAGATATTTTCTGTAATTCGGTATTTACAGTATTGGCTAGCATGACTGGGCTCGGGTGAGACAAGACGTATTTAGTGTCATCTGCAAATAGTGGGGGTTTGAGTAATTGCGAAGTATTTGGTAGGTCGTTTATGTATAGGAGAAAGAGAAGAAGGCCAAGGACACTTACTTCCCTGTGGGACACCAACTGTAATTGGTTGTGCGGAAGAGTTTGCCCCATTTGTGAACACATATTGGCTTCTGTTGCTGAGGTATGACTTGAGGTAGTTGAGGGAGTGCCCTCTTATACCATAGTGTGACAATTTTATGTTGAGCAGTTCATGGTCAACTGTATCAAAAGCTTTACGTAAGTCAATGAAGATCCCCAGTGGTACTTCGTTTTTCCCTATTGCAGTGTATATATGTTCTAGCATGTGTATAATAGCAACATTAGTATTTTTATTAGCCCTGAATCCAAATTGGCAGGGGTTGAGTATGTTTTGGGAGATGAGGTAGGAGTAGATTCGTTTATGAATTAATTTTTCGAAGATTTTTGAGAGAGGGTGTAAGTTGGATATTGGCCTATAGTTATTCAACTCTGTTTGGTCTCCTCCTTTATGGATCGGGGTGACCCTTGCTATTTTGAGAACTGTAGGGAAGGTAGAGGATTCAATGGATTAGTTAAAGAGTGTTGCAATGATTGGTGATAGCACTTGTGACACTTTTTTGTATATGAAGGATGGTAAGGTATTTAAATCTGCCTTGTTTTTTAGTGTGTTGATAATAAGGGAGACTTCGTATGGGTTAGTCGGAGCTAGGAACAGTGTGTTCAGGTAGTTGCCAGTGAGGTAGTCATTTGGTGGGGTATCTGAGCTTGGGATTTTATTGGCAAGGTTTTACTGTTTCTGTTGGTGGGAGTTGGGGTTCATCTGATTTTGCTAATTTAATTTCGCTATTTCGTGATATCTTTTTTGTTCCTAGAATTTCTGAACAGGGTGGATAGGGGGGCAATGTGGCAGATGTTGCCAGTGTATTTTGTAGGAGGTAGGTTACTGAAAGCAGTGAAGAGTTTTTACGAGGATAGTGAGGCTCAAGTTAGAGTATGTAGGAAAGAGGGAAATTTTTTCCCAGTAAAAGTAGGCCTTAGACAAGGATGTGTGATGTCACCGTGGTTGTTTAATATATTTATAGATGGGGTTGTAAGAGAAGTAAATGCGAGGGTCTTGGCAAGAGGCGTGGAGTTAAAAGATAAAGAATCACACACAAAGTGGGAGTTGTCACAGCTGCTCTTTGCTGATGACACTGTGCTCTTGGGAGATTCTGAAGAGAAGTTGCAGAGATTTGTGGATGAATTTGGTAGGGTGTGCAAAAGAAGAAAATTAAAGGTGAATACAGGAAAGAGTAAGGTTATGAGGATAACAAAAAGATTAGGTGATGAAAGATTGAATATCAGATTGGAGGGAGAGAGTATGGAGGAGGTGAACGTATTCTAGGGTTTTCCAGGTCTTTTTTATATCACCTCGTAAGTTGGATAATCTGTTCTCTTAATACAATTTTTTTGCCCTTCTTATCAGGCTGGTTAGGATTGACGAGTAACGTTTTGTTTGGTCTCTGGTTATGAGACCCATTCTGTACTGTTTTTCGTATAGGTATTTTGTATTTATGGATTTGAGAATGCTGGGTGTTAGCAAGGGACTGTTCAGTCTCTTAGCTGTCATATGTTTAGTTTTTTAGGGCAGTGCTTGTTATAGAGGTATTGGGTCTTTTTTAGAAAATTATTAATACATTCATCAATATCTGTATAGATTTCTAGCTCAGTGTGCCAGTCAATGTTTGTTACTGCTGTTGCGAAGTTATTAATGGCTGCCTCATTGTGAAGTCTGAAGGTGACTTTAGTAGTGTCTTGGGGTAATTTACCAAGAGTTGTTATGAGGAAAGTAGGACAGTGGTCTGTGGTATTATCTGTAATTATGCCTGATTTTAAAGGGGATATGGTGTTGGTCCATATGTGGTCAAGTAGGGAAACACTAGTCTCTGTAACTCTTGTAGGTTTTGTTACTGTTGGTAGCAACATGCAGTTACTCATAGTGTTTGTGAATTCAGTAACGTGTGGGTCCTGGTCTTGCAGGAGATTTATATTGAAGTCATCTGAGAGTAGTAAGTGATCTTTGTTCATGCATGCATCAGTTATCATACTTCCTAGGTTTTCACTAAAACGGCTAATGTTTGACTGTGGAACTCTGTAGATGTTTATCAATGTGAGAGGTTTTTGTAGGTATTTGGATTTGAATTTAGCTATTATATATTCCCCATGTTCATCCTTTGTGCAAGTATTAGTGATACATTCTAGTTGGTCTGAGTAGTATATAGCTGTGCCACCCCCATGTTGGTCTGGCCTACAGTTGTGTATGGCTGTGTAACCAGGAATGGCATAGACATCAGTAGTATCAGGCTTTAGCCAGGTTTCAGTTAGTGTAATGATGGACATATTGGCATGCAAGGAATTTAGTAATGCTATGAGGTCATCGTAATGCTTGCTTAAGGATCTGATATTGTAGTTAAAGACAGTTATGTTGTTGTTGGCTCTGAGGAGTGCCTTTGATTGTTCTGCTGTGTAGTAATTACAGTAACTGTTTGATTCATTTAAATCATTAAAAAAGAGGTTGGTATCAAGATCAATGCTTGTAATCATAAGATTTGTAGTGAATCTATAATTAGAATTAAGTATAAAACAAAGTAAATATTCCAAAGCTAAAAATAGCACCTGAATTATTTAACAAATGTAAAAAAATGAGCTAAGGTAGTTTTTTAAAGCTAAAATAAAGGAGACAATATAAAAGGGACTAAAATAATTTGTAGTGAATAAATAAAATGATGATCAAATAATAGAGCTTGGGAATAAGATAGTAGGTAGTACTTTAAAGGTAATTCTTTAAAGTTAGAATTAGGGAAAACAATATAAAAGGGACTAATATAAGTTGTGGTGAACAATAAAGTGGTAATCAAATAAACGAATTTTGGAATATAATGGCAAAATAGTGAACTTATTACACTTTAGCACCTGAGAATAGCACCTTGATTATTTTAACAATTGTGAATATATGAACTAAGGTAGTTATATAAAACTAAAATAAAGGAGAAAATATATAAGGGACTAAATTAAGTAATGGTAAACAAAGTTAAATGGAGAGATAGCCACTGTGAAATAATATTGGTTTAGGAGTAAGATTTGATTTGTAATATTAAATAAGTTGAGCAGTTTATTGCACAATAAAAAGTAAAAAAATATGAGTTGCCGAAGCAATTCGTAGCCATCTTGATAGGCAAAGATTGATTAATGAATCTCAACACAGTTTTACAAAGGGGCGTTCCTGTCTTACGAATTTACTAACTTTTTTCACTAAGGTATTTGAGGAGGTAGATCATGGGACTGAATATGATATTGTGTATATGGACTTCAATAAGGTTTTCTATAGAGTTCGACACCAGAGGCTATTGAGGAAACTTAAAGCACACGGAATAGGAGGAGAAATTTTTTCCTGGGTAGAGGCATGGCTGACAAATAGGCAGCAGAGAGTTTGCATAAATGGGAAGAAATCAGATTGGGGGCACGCCAAAAGTGGTGTTCCACAGGGTTCAGTGTTGGGCCCGTTGTTGTTCACAGTTTACATAAACGACATAGATGAGGGAGTAAATAGCGACATAAGTAAATTTGCTGATGACACCAAAACAGGCCATCCAATTCATTCTAATGAGGACACTAGAGCACTCCAGGATGATTTGAATAGACTGAAGCAATGGTCAGAGAAGTGGCAGATGTAGTTTAATATAGACAAATGCAAACTTTTAAATGTTGGACAGGAAAATAACCATGCAACATATAAACTAAATAATGTAGATCTTAATACTACTGATTGCGAAAAGGATTTAGGAGTTCTGGTTAGCAGTAATCTAAAACCAAGACAACAGTGCATTAATGTTCGCAATAAAGCTAACAGAATTCTTTGCTTCCTATCTAGACGTATAAATAATAGAAGTCCTCAGGTTGTTCTTCAACTGTATATATCCCTGGTGAGGCCTCATTTAGACTATGCTGCTCAGTTCTGGTCACCGTATTACAGAATGGATATAAATGCTCTGGAAAACATACAGAGGAGAATGGCAAAGATGATCCCATGTATCAGAAATCTTCCCTATGAGGATAGACTGAGGGCCCTAAATCTGCACTCTCTCGAAAGGCGCAGAATTAGGGGGGATATTCTATAGATGTACAAATGGAAAACAGGAATTCAGATTCAGGTAGATCTGTTTGTGACTTAAAAAAGTGACTACAGCACTGAGGTGAACCGACTTAAAAAAGCCCACTGTGTGGGCGAAACGTTGTCAATAAAGGATCACAATATACTGCATATGTGTTTATATTTCCAAGGATATAGGAAAGCACTGGTTTGGTAATAGAGTTGTGGATGAGTTGAACAAACTCCCAAGTACAGTTATTGAGGCTGTAACGTTGTGTAATTTTAAAAATAGGTTAGATAAATACATAAGTGGGTGTTGGTGGGTGTGAGTTGGACCTGACTAGCTTGTGCTACTAGGTCTGATGCCGTGCTCCTTCCTTAAGTGGAAGTGACCTGACTAGGTGGGTCATTGGGCTAAACCGATGGGGGACATGGACCTGCTTCGCGTGGGTCAGTGGGCCTGCTGCGGTGTTCCTTCTTTCTTATGTTCTTATGAGTGGGTGTGGGTGGGTGTGAAATGGACCTGACTAGCTACTAGGTCGGACGCAGTCCTAATCCCTTAAGTGACGTGTCTGACCTCACTAGGTCAGGGCATTGGCTTGAGCGAGTGGGGAGCGTTGGAGCTGCCTCGCATGGACCAGAGGACCTGTTGCACTGTTTCTTATTTCTTATGATCTTATGTTCTTATGAGGGCAAATATTCTATTAGTGGGATGGATCTGAGAAGGACCTGCCTAGTATGGGCCAACAGGCCTGCTGCAGTATTCCACCTTTCCTATGTTCTTATGTGCTACACATTCCACTACAATACCAACCTGGCATCTACACACTCACCTACACACTCCAAAACAATACCAACATGGCATCTGCACACTCCACTACAATGCCAACCAGGCATCTACACACTCCACTACAATACCAACGAGGCATCTACACACTCCACTACATTATCAATCTGGCATCTACACACTCCACTACATTATCAACCTGGCATCTACACACTCCACTACAATACCAACCTGGCATCTACACACACAACTACAGTACCAACCTAGCATCTACACATTCCACTACATTACCAACCTGGCATCTACACACATAACTATAGTACCAACTTGGCATCTGAACGCTCCACTACATTATCAACCTGGAATCTACACACTCCACTACAATACCAACCAGTCATCTACACACTTCACTACAATACCAACGAGGCATCTACACACTCCACTACATTATCAATTCGTCATCTACACACTCCACTACATTATCCAACCTAGCATCTACACACACAACTACAGTACCAACCTAGCATCTACACATTTCACTACATTATCAATCTAGCATCTACACACTTCACTACATTATCAATCTGGCATTTACACACTCCATTATTATGGGGAAATTTACCAGCCAAGTCAGCTTTCAGACATATACTGAAATACACTTTGCTTCAGTGATGACTCAGATTTCAAGCAGCCGCTTGAGTTTATGGTAGCCCCATCTCTGAGCTGTAGAATGACGAGTATTAAATACCAATTTGCCCTAAAGGAGCGAATTTTTCAGCATTTCATTCCTTACCTGAAACGCTTAGTAATACTCTCTTAGTTTGTGTGAAATCACTCGCACATGACAGGTTCTATTGTTAATTCCCGTCAAATCTCACCCCTATGTATCAGCTGCAGCTAACATAACTAGGTGTGGGTAGGGCTAGACTTACCTGGGCATTGTAACTGACCCAATTTCATCTAGTTTGTGGTATGGAAAGTATGACCCCGGTATCACTGACTTGATTAGACTGAAGGCTTGAGTGTCTCTGGGAATGTTGCACTAATGTTCACCACTACATCGGGAATATTCGTTGCAATCACTCCCTACTGGTAGTGCTTGACAATTCAGTTTCATCATTTATTCACAACAGGAAGAACACGAATTTCTAGGCTTATATAAGGGAACTAGTCTAATTTTCATAGTTTCTTGTGATTGTCAGAATAAACAAGAGTCAAGAACGAACTGTTTGATAAGGAGACAACGCCCTCGTGACACGACTCTTTCTTTCTTGAAACAATCAGAGCCTCGCCAGCACTCTTTGGGAGTCCCCATAAAGAATATGCTGAACTCGGCATTATTTCTCTTCCTTGCTATACATTGCAACAGTATTCAATACATGATGGCAGATTTCTTATTATCTAGCTATAGATTACAATACATAATAGTCCCAAATTGTAGATAAAGTGGGTACATGTTTTCCCTTAATTTTCCCACTAAGAGAAAAGAGTAAATACTCTAGTTTAACTCACACTTGTAGTTGCAACGAACTCTGTCAAGGAGAAGATAGCATGTCTCGTGACGCTGATAAGAACATATGTGTTTAATTAATCTGTTTATAAGGAATAAAGACTCCGTTAGCCCTGTCGGGTAAAGATAAGTCCTTCAGTGGGCTAAAAGGGGCTTAGAGATACCCCCATTAATGGATAATTTTCTCCACAACTACAATACAAACATGGCATCTACACACTCCACTACAATACCCACCTGGCATCTACACACTTCACTACAATACCAACCTGGCATCTACACACTTCACTACAATGCCAACCTGGCATCTATACACTCCACTACAGTACCAACCTTTCATATACACACTCCACTATAATGCTAAACTGGCATCTACACACTCTACTACAATACCAACCTGGCATCTACACACTCCACTACAATACCAACCTGGCATCTACACACTCCACTACAATACCAACCTGGCATCTACACACTTCACTACAATACCAACCTGGCATCTACACACTGACCTACAATACCAACCTGGCATCTACACACTCCACTACAGTACCAACCTGACATCTACACACTCCACTACAGTACTAACCTTGCATATACACACTCCACTATAATGCTAAACTGGCATCTACACACTCCACTACACTAAGAACATAAGAAAGAAATAAGAAGCAGAGGTATGATACAGCTCACGGTTCAGGGAGAGTGACCTAGTAGCGACCAGTGAAGAGGCAGGGCCAGGAGCTAGGACTCGGCCCCTGCAAAACTCAACTAGGTGAGTACAACTAGGTGAGTACACTGCAACAGCCTACTGATCCATGCAAGGCAGGTTCAATTTTTCCACTGGCTCAAGCCAATGCCTTGACCTAGTCAGGTCAATCATGGCATTAGAGCTAGTAGCACAAGCCAGTCAGCTCCAACTCACACCCACCCACACCCACTTATGTATTTATCCAACCTATTTTTAAAACTGCACATCTTAGTTTCTATGACGGTACTCGGGAGTTTCGATCACTCATCCACAACTCTATTACCAAACCAGTGCTTTCCTATATCCTTCCTGAATCTGAATTTTTCCAGTTTAAAACCATTACTGCGAGTCATGTCTGTGCTAGATATTTAGAGCATGCTATTTACATCCCCTTCATTTATTCCTACTTTCCATTTATATACCTCAGTAATGGCCCTCCTAACCCTATGTCTTTCTAGAGTGCAGATTCAGGGCCATCACTCTGTCCTTATAGAGAAGATTTCTGATACACGAGATCAACTTTATCATCCTCCTTTGTACGTTTTCCAGTGCATTTATATCCTTTCTGAAATACTGTGATCAAAACTGCGCAGCATAATCAAAATGTGGCCTAAACAAAGATATATAGAGATGAAGAACAACCTGAGGACTTCTATTATTTATACTTCTTGCTATAAAACCAAGGATTCTGTTAGCTTTATTGCAAACACTTAGGCAGTGTAGTCTTGGTTTCAGAATACTGCTAACCAAATCTACTAAATCCTTTTCACAATCCGTAGTATTATATGTGTCACGGCTATTTTCCTGTCCAACATTTAGAACTTTGTATTTGTCTATATTAAACTGCATCTGCTACTTCTCCGACCATTGTAAGTCTATTTAAATCATCCTGGAGTGCTCTAGTCTCTTTATTAGAATGAATTGGACGGCCTATTGTGGTGTCATCAGCAATTTTTCTTATGTCGTTCTTTATTACCTCATCTGTGTCATTTATGTAAATTGTAAACAACAACGGGCCCAACACTGACCTCATTCTGATTTCTCCCCATTTATGCAAGCTCTCTGCTGTCTATTTGTAAACCAGGAAAAAATTTCTCCTCCTATTCCATGTGCCTTAAGTTTCCTCAGTGGCTTCTGATGTGGAACTCTATTGAAAGCCTTACTGAAGTCCATATACACAATATCATATTCATTACCAGGATCTACCTCCTCAAATACCTTAGTGAAAAAGTTAGTAAATTCATAAGACAGGAAAGCCCCTTAGTAAAACTGTGTTGAGTTTCATTAATCAATTTATGCATTTCAAGATGGCAACGAATTGCATCAGAAATTATTGATTCCATAAATTTTCCCACTATGGAGGTAAGGCTTATTGGTTTATAGTTCGAAGTCAAGGACCTGTCACCTGCCTTGTAAATAGGTATTGCATTTGCCATTTTCCACTTATCAAACACTATACCAGTTTGTAGTGATATGTTGAAAAGACTAGCCAAAGGTTTGCTAAGTTTCTCTTTACATTCTTTTAAAAACACTTGCAGACAATTCAACAGGGCCTGGGGATTTGTTAGGGCCAGTGGCTCAATTTCTGACACGGTCAAGATAATTATGCGAAAAAATATGATTTTGTGTTTTGTTTACAGAACAATAAAGTATCTGGCAACATTTTGGTGAAAACCCCATCGTAATACGATGTTTCTAAAATAAATTATAGCTACTTGACACACGTCAAGTGACGACCTGCCAGGTAAATGTATGCGTAAGTGTGAGGTGAATTTTTTATATATTTTTTTGTTTGTTTAATTTTCAGTCTATTTTTCTTTCTAATACACTAAATTTACCACTTAATATCATTACAATGTTGGAGGAGCTTATATCAGAGGTGGGAGGAGCTTGCATGATGGTGCAACATCCAGTTGCAGATGACATCAGTCTGATCACCACTCACAAAATGTCTTATATTCTCGCCAGCAGCGGCAGTAACAGCACCGGCCTCCAAGCTACTTACTTTTCTCCAACAACCAGAGCCACCAATGCTCCTATGATGACTTAGTTGCAAGCAAAACTGCACTACCCAACATAGTACCCAGAATGACCAAACATTACCAACAGTGAAACCTACAAATCAATTATCATAGAGATCAAAGGAAGGCTGCCCTCAAACCCAATGCAACACCACGCTGCCAGTCGAATAACGTAACCCTAAGCTTTGTATAACTACAACTTCTTCTTAACTACAACAACTCCTGTAGTATTATGAGGCATAATCTCAGAGGAAACAGCACCAAGGCCAGCATGAAAACACCGAAAAATCGACTATTCAACAAGTGTGCCCAGGACGCCGGCTCGGCTACCACCCCTCTCACCACCGCCCAGGATGACGCCACAACAATAACACCAAACATGGCTGCCTCCACCTCTACCACCTCTCTCTTCTCAAGATTCAACCTACCAAGTAGTCTCTCACGTATGACCAACGATCCAGATACCCTAAAGTCATGCATCTCCACCTTAGTTATTGAAAATATGAATCTTGGAGAGACACTAACAAAACAAGACACCAGGATGACACAACTCGAGAACAAAATCCTCAGTCTTGAATAAAAGTTATCAACACCAGGAATGATTAACTATGGCAAGACCATCCAAACAGTCATAGATAGCCATACAGAACAAATAATATCTCTTAATACAAAGGTTGAAGAAGCAGTAAAAGAATGGAAGAACAACTTAGATAGCCAGTTCAGTGGCTACTTTGCTCTCCAAGTAGATAAAACTGAACAAGAAAAACTATCGGATGCAGTAACAGTTAACAGTCCACTTTTTCCCAGTAATATGAACCAAACAGACAGTAAAGAATTTAATTACTCTTCAGATCATCAAGGACCAAACAAAAGCTACAGTACCAGAGTCAGAAATAAAGGAAGCCAGGTTACTAGGATCCCATGGTAGAAAAAGTGTTATGCTTAGATTCCACTCACATGACAGAAAAAAGTAAGGAAACATATCGAAATGTTTCCACCCACCGGGTATCGAACCCAGGTGTGTGAAGCGGGAGCTTTATCCACCAGGCCACCGAGCCACCAACCTTACAATCTTACAGAGAATAACTAAACAATGTCCAACCTGAAAGCCTACGTGTAGTGAATGTTTTTCTCCATTATTGTACAAATTTCACAGTACAATCTCTTAGTAATCAAAAAATAAACTACTTCAGTAATGTGATTTTACTAGTAAGAATAAGTTACCTTATGTTATGTAATTTTCTTAATTACTATAGATTGCTTAAATATTTGCTTAAAAAATGTTTCTCTGTCTATATTACAACACCACATTTCTTTAAATACTATTAATTGCTATTACTTACTAAATTTGTTAATTAATACCAATTTCACTATCTGTACAACTTACTCTTAACATTTTTAACATCATTTAATTACCATTACTTGTTTAATTACCATAACATGTTTTAATACCACATTTTACTATCTTAGAATACTCTTAAATACCTTGTACTGCCAAATAACCTCTAGTATAACTACCAGTGTAATACTGAATCCAAATAACTGTTCCTAAAATTTAATACTTGAAATAAACATTTCTTTTTCTTTTTTATTTTTGTTAATAATATTTTTTGTAATCATTATTACTTCCTAAAGTTTTATTAAACACCATATTTACTACCAGTCCATTTTACTTTTGTTCATTAATCATTATTTTATACTTTTCTTTACCTTTTGTTGCCAAATTTTCTAGTCTGTATATTTAACTCTAACTTTTGTATTATCCTTTGTACCATCTTACTATCATATTATAACCAAGTCATTGCCATTTTTTATTTTTTTTTTATTATTTTGATACTTCAATTTGTGTATTTTATTTTGTCAATTTCAATATAGTTATACTCTTACTTTTGTTAACACTTATATTAAACCTTAGTGCAATTACAAGTGAGAGTTTTTGCCATTTTAATTTGTATTTTTATTATTATTAGTTTATACTTAATTGTACTTTAGCTCATTCTAGCACAACATATAGACAATATCAACTTCATTATGTTTATTAGTGACTATTCTCTATATGACCAAACTGCTTCAGCTATATACTTGTCCAAATTCCTCAATACTACAGATATCAGTATTAGAACTCACCACAGAGTACAGGATATAAATAACCGCTAATTAAACCTAAAAGATGAATGATCACATTGACCCTGGTCTAAACCTCCATAATTTAACACCCAATCAAAACTTATTGGAAAGTAACTGCCTTTATTACATAGCATCACAAGCCAGCATCTCAAGCACTCCCAGTAATTGAGGTGTTTTATCTCCGTTATGCGCGCCGTGAAGGTTCTTTGTACATTTTCCAGGTGAAATTGCTGACCTAGAAAATGTACAGAGAACCTTCACGGAGCGCATAACAGAGATAAAACACCTGAATTACTGGGAGCGCTTGAGGTTCCTAAACCTGTATTCCCTGGAATGCAGGCGGGAGAGATACATGATTATATACACCTGGAAAATCCTAGAGGGACTAGTACCGAACTTGAACACGATAATCACTCACTACAAAAGCAAAAGACTTGGCAGATGATGCAACATCTCCCCAATGAAAAGCAGGGGTGTCACTAGCACGTTAAGAGACAATACAATAAGTGTCAGGGGCCCGAGACTGTTCAACTGCCTCCCAGCATACATAAAGGGGATTACCAACAGACCCCTGGCAGTCTTCAAGCGGGCACTGGGCAAGCACCTAAAGTCGGTTCCTGACCAGCCGGGTTGTGGCTCGTACGTTGGTTTGCGTGCAGCCAGCAGTAACAGCCTGGTTGATCAGGCTCTGATCCACCAGGAGGCCTGGTTACAGACCGGGCCGCGGGGGCGTTGACCCCCGGAACTCTCTCCAGGTAAACTCAAGCACTATCCTGACCACTGATCAAGGTTCTTAACTACAACATCAGGTCCTTAAGCAAACACTATGATGACCTCCTGGCGCTCCTTGAGTCGCTAAAGGCACCCTTCTCCTGCATTATTCTTACTGAGACCTGGCTTATGCAGGACACAGTAGATATCTACCCACTACCAGGAAACACAACAATCCTCAACTGCAGACCATTCCAAGTTTGGGGTGGTACTGCAATCTATTACTGTAACCAACTATCTTGTATTAGCACCACTTGCTTTAGTGATGAATATGGGGAATACATTTTTGCTAATTTTACTGTATGTTGAAGATATTGGCTTTACCAGCTATGTTTAAATTATAACTATATATAATGAACACTTAGCTGATAAATGACAGCAAATCGTCTACACAGCTGCCCCTGCAGACGAGGTCTGAAGCTGTCGAAACCATCACAACATTGGGCTGTCAAGAGATACAATTTGTAAGTATAAATTACCCCTAGGGGGTGTTATGTCAGCATATTTCATTCGATGATAACTGACGAAATACCTACTTGTTTTGACTCAAAAGTCCACATCTTACTGCCGATTATAGGTTGATTACAAACTCCTTGTGACTCAAGAATTGCACAATCCCCCCATCTACAAGAAATTTGTAACATACCTTGCTCTTTGTAACGTGAGCTATGGTGTTCTCAACACCTTCGACAGGTATCGGTGACTTGATAGAAGCTGAAGTGTCCTTGGATGTCCACGTCTTCCATTGTCTAGGAAACGCACACTGGTACACTATGTTCCACAAGATTTGTCTTTATTGTTCACAATGTATCACAAGAGAAGCTGATCACACTTCTCTTATGTTTATTGTGTTTGAGACACTTTGTTCACACTAACGCACAGATCAGTGTTCTTTGCTAGTTATCCTGGCGTCAGTGTCACTCTCCCTAGAGTCAAAGATAGTCTGGCGTCGCCACACCGCCCCAAGCCGTCACTGCCCTGGCACAAAAAAAAAAAAACGCTGACCTAGTACCTTGCATCCTTGTCACCTCCTCGATGAAGCAAAGCAGAATGTTTGTTTCTTGCTGTCTTAAGCGTAGACAACAATGTACACTATCTTTACTATGGTAATAAAGTGGGAGCAGGATTTTCCTTAATTGTCCTGCTAAGTAAGAGATGTACTGTCTCTTATAAAAATACACTTTGCAACACCGCTGCAAGGAGCAGAGGTCACTTGACTACGTGGCATAGCATCTGTGATCAATTACTCACTCTAGCAGTAAACAAGACGCTCACCCCTTCTGAGAGGGCTTGGCCCCTCAGGGCTGAAAGGGGCTGAAGGGGCTGAAAGGGCTGAAGGGGGCTGATACCCCCGTCCTGGAGAAAATTTCTCCACACTGGGTGGCGGCAGAGGTTCGCTGCAGGTGAACTATTCATCACTTAACATTATTTTAATTTTCTCACTCGCCACCACTGCTGTTTGTCTTTTCTGAACAGCTTTAGTCTGTGTGGTTTCTGGAGAATCACTAATTTTGTTTTCAACACTGTGTAATTCTAACGGCACTAGTTTATTTATTGTCCGCTTATTCACTACACCTTTGCTCAAAACATCAACTGTCCTGATGATTCCATTTGCAACAGGATATATGGTCACAATTTTTCCAAGTGGCCATTGGGACCTCGGACCATCATTGTCGATGATCACTATGTCACCAGGTCTTAAGGACTTATGATTTTCAGGAACACCAGCTCCATAGAAGTGTTCTCTCAATGAGGTGAGATAGTCTTCTCGCCAAATTTTCTCCCAACGTTCAATCACTTTATTAAGGTGTTTGAATTTACGTCTGAGTTGCTCAGGTTCGAAATAAGTAGGATCCTCTATGATTTCTTTATCATTCATGGGAGGAACAGGTTCGAGCCTTTTGCCATGTAGTAAATGAGATGGACTTAACACTTCTAAATTGTCCAGATCATCGGTAACATAAGTTAGAGGTCTGTTGTTAACTCTATTTTCTATTTCAGTCACAACTATACGGAATTCTTCTAAGTCTATTCTCTGACGATGAAGAGTCTTCCTTAAACAACGTTTTACAATGCCGATCATTCTTTCATTAAATCCGCCGTGCCATGGAGATTTAGGAGGAATGTATCTCCAACGACAACTGCGTTGATTCAGCATCTGTTGTATTTCTGGTTGATCAAAGATCTTGCTTATATAAGCAGCACCAGCAACAAAGTTCGTTGCATTATCTGAAATCATAAGTCTGGGACATGCCCTTCTGGCTGCAAACCTTCTAAATAATTTGATAAAAGTTTCAGCAGACATGTCAGTGGCTACTTCTAGATGTACTGCTCTAGTCGTAGCACAAGTGAACAAGCAGATATACACCTTGATGGGAACTTTTTCAACTGTTTTGGTTAAAATTATTGGTCCAGTGTAATCTACACCTGTCACCTCAAATGGAGTGATATGACAAACTCTTTCAGAGGGATATGGAGGTGGACCTGGATACTGACATACTCGCATATCGTAATGACGACAAGTAATACAGTCCTTTATTTGTTTTTTCACACTTTGTCGACCTTGAGGTATCCAGTAGGATTGTCGTATATGACAAAGTGTGTCAGCTACCCCACCATGTAACACGTTACTGTGGGCGTTTTGCACAATCAGTTTTGTTAGCCAATGATTCTTGGGGATCAATATTGGATGTATGGCTTCTTTAGGTAGTGAAGAATTATGAATTCTTCCTCGACATCTTATAATCTTTTCTGAGTCGAGATAAAGTCCTAAAGAATTAATCATGACAGGTTTCTTTGGGGATTTATCTTGTGTTTCTAGAAATTTATATTCTGTAGAGAAAACATCTTTCTGTATTAGTTTCACCCAGTATTTAATGGGTTCAAGACATTCATAATCAGGTTTTATTCCTTTAATGAATTTAAAGACAAGAGCTGTAACTCTTAAGAGTTTACCCAAAGATGAGTATTTAGATCCATCAATGACTATTTCTGTTGTGTCTGCAGTATTTACACAACTTATTTCTGCTGTGTTCTAGCAGACTGTTTCTTCTGGCATAATGTGTGCTTTTTGCTGAGGCCAGTTATTTTCATCAGAGAGCCAGTTCGGTTCGTGGAGCCATAATTTATTATCCACAAATTTCTTGAGTGGGACACCACGTGACAACATGTCAGCTGGATTCTCTTGGGTAGAGACGTGAAGAAAGAGATAATCTCTCTGCATCTCTTTTATTTCTGCTACTCTGTTCTGTACATAGACCAGCTTACTCTTATTATTTCTTAACCACTGGAGAACTGCTTCATTATCACTCCAGATCACGGTTTTCTCAATAGTGAGATGATCAAGTACTTTGTTGAGATAGACAGCTAATTTTGTACCTACATAGAGTGCTGTCAGTTCCAATTGTGGTACTGTTCTGACCTTCAATGGTGCTACCCTGGCCTTTGAAGTAATTAGTGTACTTCCTTCAGCATTACTCATGTAAGCTACAGCGCCATAACCTCTGGTTGACGCATCACAGAACACATGTAATGTGTACTTGTTTCCCTCTTGACCTATTTGTCTGGGAAATGTAATTTGATGAAGTTGCTTAAACTCCCTGGATATTTCATCCCATGCTTGACTCATTTCTAGAGGCAAGTTTTCATCCCATCCAATTTTGAGTTTCCATGCATCTTGCATAAGCATTTTACCTTATATGATAACTGGTGAGACGAGTCCTAGAGGATCAAAACATTGTGATACCTCTGACAGTAAACTACGTTTAGTGAGTGTACTGCATGATTTATTGTTTATCCTTTTGAGACTCAAAGTGTCTTCCTGTGTGTTCCAATTAAGTCCCAGCATATTGTTGCAATCAGGAATTTCAGTTTCAGGGAAATCTTCTTTGATAAGTTCCCTTAATTGCTTTGAATTTGTATTCCACATCCCTAGAGACATGTTTGCTTCTTTCATCTCCTTGTTAGCTTCTCTGTATAAGGATTTCAAATCCTCCTCTTTATTCACAGTACCTTGAAGATTGTCCACATAGAAACTTTTCTTTAAGATTTCTTTGAAGGGACTTTCAGATTTCTTCAAATGTGTATTTAGAGTAGCTTCTAATAAGAATGGAGAGGATGTTGCACCAAATAATACTGATTTGAAACGATAAGTTTTCACAGGACTTTGAGGATCATGTGGATTTTCAGGCCACAAGAATCGAGTATAATCTCTATCTATTTCTTGTAGTCCTACTCTTAAGAAAGCTTTGGAAATATCAGCAGTGCAGGCATATGGGTTTGTGCAAAATTTCATAAGCACGTCTCCAAGCTTCTCAGTTAGTGAGGGTCCGGTCATCAGACCGTCATTAAGACTTGCTACATCTTTATTTGCACGTGCGCTGCAATTATATACAACACGTAGTGGAGTGGTTTCAGAATCTTTTCTGACTCCATGGTGCGGGAGATAATGAGCGTTTGTCTTCAACTTATCTTCGACTATTTCCTCAATGAATTTATTGTCCAACTGTTCTTGTGTGATATTATCATAGACAGTCAGTAGCTCTGGATTCTTCCTGAGCTCATGTTTTTGTGCTTTCATCTGTCCGAAAGCCATGCGATAATTGCTAGGCAGATGTGGTGGATTTAATTTCCATGGTAACCTAACCCAATACTGTCCATCTTTATATTTGACAGTGTCCAAATATTGGTTATAAGTCTGAGACTCTTGTGGGCTTGGTTTATTTACATCAATACCTGTCGTATCTAAATCCCACAACTTATCAACTGGTTCATTCATTTATTCCAGTAATGATAATTTTTACTGTGGTACATGATCAGCGGTTATTCTCGTAACTAGTACATTTTCCACTGAATCAATATCAGCTTCTTTCCCACTTTGAGACGGAATGGGACCACATATCATGTGGCCTCCTGCTGTTTTCAGCAAGTGAACATCATGTTTACTTACTATATTTTGCACAAAACAGTGATAATAATCACTTCCAATGATTAAATCAATTGGACTAATTGTGTCCGTCTGTATGTCAGGACAGGCTAACTTGACCTTAGCTGCTTTCAATGCTGCAGCTGTTTCTTTTAATCCCTGGATCTGCACAGACTTAGGCAAGTCATCTACTACCACAGCTTCTACTGTCTTTTTCCTCTTTCCTAGACCAACAGTGATTTTGGCTAGGTCATATGTCTGTTTACCAGAATTGTGGAAAAAAACAGCTATATCTAACTGTATTTTGGCATAGGGTTGTTTATTCAGTTTCTGCAACACTGTTCTTTTTATGAAGGACCTTTGTGAGCCTTGATCAAATAATGTTAGCACATTGGTTTTGTGTAATTAATTAGATAACTCAACTCGAGCTATCGGGAGAGCAGTTGCTTCAAACGTATCTCTCACATTTAATGCTGTTGCTTGTTGACTTCCTGATTCTGTGGAAGTCTGCTGCTGTTCAGCAAAAATATTGGGCATAATGCTGTATGATGCATACCCTTGCATTTAAAACACTTCTTCAGTGAGCATTTTCCTCCCTTGTGTTCACCTAAACACTTGATGCACCTTTTCAGCTGATGAACACGTTGTTTACGTGCCTCCATTGATGTGTATTGACTACAATACTGAGCCCAATGTGTTCCATCACAAAGTACACATTTCGGAGTATGTTTATGTGTGACAGTTTGTTTACTGTCTGTTGTATTCACAACTTGATAAATGCCTATATCGGATTTCCCATTCAGTGGTTTAGTGGGAGTAGGTATACTCTTTTTATACTGAGTTGAAGGTATATTATCCACTGGATTTGTGGATTCTTCATCTTGTCTCGTTGCTTGCATGCATGAAACTATTGTTTGTAAACCATTGCTAATTTCCTCACAAGTGAAATAGCGTTTATTGAACATAATATTTAATCGTTCAATAGTTTGTGGTGACAACTTATCTTGTACAATACCACTGATAAACGAATCACATTGTCTTAGGTCATATTTAGCATCTAGAGACCTGAGACTATTGTCTAATGTGATTCTAAATGCCTGTAAGTCTGAAAAACAATGTTTGGGTGGCTTCAAGCTTGATATTAAGACTGTGTGTCTAACTCTAGCTTTGTCAGCATCGAAGTAATTGTCTGCTAAGACACATAAGGCTATTTGATAATTGCCTTTAACCACCGGAAATGACTTAATCAGTTCATAGGGTTCTCCCTTCACAAGACATTTAAGATAATTGAACTTAGCAATCTCATCTATGTCAGTTCGTGAATTTACTATGGATTGAAAACCACTAATGAATTCTTCATAATTATGACCTTGGAAAATAGGTAATGACAATGTAGGTAAGCTTGGTAATGGGACACTTGTTGTTACAGGTGTAACAGGTGTTTGACCACTAGTTACAGTAGGTCTCTGTGACAGAGTTTTATGGCAGATAGCCTGTACTCCTGTCCACCTTAATTGTTGATCACTAAATGTATCCAAAACATTTTTAATTTCATCCTCAGATGGATCTGATTCAAGAAATTTATTTTCATAATGTGTATAGTCTGAATTAATTATTTCCAGACGCTGTGTAAATAATCCAAACTTG
>NC_091372.1:19753568-19763261 GCF_038502225.1 Cherax quadricarinatus | reverse complement strand
TTGATTGCCATTATTAGGGGAATTCCATGATATATTAAAACTGAGTGATTTGTGATCACTTTCCCCAAGCTCATCATTAACCTCAAGATTATTAATTAGTGTTTCCCTACTGGCAAGAACCAAATCAAGGAGGTTATTTCCCCTAGTTGGCTCTGTCACAAACTGTTTTAAAAAACAATCCTGGATCGTATCAAGAAAGTCACCTGACTCTAAATTTCCTGTCAAATTGCTCCAGTCAATCTGTCTATAGTTGAAATCTCCCATTAGCACAACATTTTCGTATGTAGATGCCTTACGAATTTCGTCCCATAGAAGTTTACTGCACTCCCTATCAAGATTTGGGGCCCTGTAAATCACACCCAAAATTAGTTTTTCTCGGCCCTCGAGAAGCTGTAACCAAACAGATTCAGTGGCTGACGCTTCTAATTTAATATCTTGTCTAACACAACAATTTAAATTGTCTCTGACATACATCGCTACTCCACCACCTTTCCTGTTGACCCTGTCAGTGTGGAATAATTTATAGCCTTGTATGTGACATTCAGAGGGCATCTCTCTATCTTTCAGATTGAGCCAGGTCTCTGTTATAGCAATAATATCTATGTTTCCTGCACTTGCAATTAATCTTAGCTCATCTATCTTATTTCTTACACTCCTGCTATTAGTATAGTAAACCTTAAGGGAGCTAGTCCCTTGCTGCCCTCTGCTGTCCCCCTTTGTTTGCTGACCTGATCTATTGTCTTTATTTATAACTTCATGCTGAATGCCTTTTATACATTTACTGTTTCCAACCCAAGTGTTGCAACCTGCTTGTTTCCCACACACACCCATACCTCTATCTTCCATCAGTTTAAAATCATAGGCATTTCACCAATGGCCTTCTCAATCGAGTCTGCAAGTGCTACCACCCCAGCCCCAGAGAGATGTACCCCATCCCTTGCATACATATCATGTTTGCCATAAATGTTGTTCCAGTTGTCAATGAATGGGATTGCAAGTTCCTTGCAGTATCTGTCTAGCCAGCAATTTACACCAATTGCCCTAGACAACCATTCATTTCCTACTCCCCTTCTAGGCAAGATGCTACATATGATTGGGATCCCTCCCTTAGACTTAATGAAATCTATAGCTGACCTGTACTTATCTAGCAGCTCTTCTCTCCTACCCTTCCCAATATCATTTCCACCAGCACTGAGACAGATAATGGGCTTGTTCAATCACAAGAAAAATGTCTGGAAGAACCTGAAGCCACATGGTCTAGAAACATGGAGGGCTAAGGTGGTAGAGATGGTGCTGGAAAACTTCATGTACCAACACATAAGGGACACTACAATAGAGAAAGAGAGAGAAGATGAACCAGCAAGACTGGGCCTAGTATTGAACTTGAGCAGATATATATATCTTAAAAATGGCTATAAATGACCATAATTTTTAAATAGGTGGACTGGAAAGCCACTGGAAGACCTCGGTCAGATGACCAAAGCTCCAAAGGCGGGTCATCTTCTGACTAAGATCCGCATCAGGAAACATTTGTCCTGTTTTCTGACGAACCTTACCTAACCTAACCTAACCAGTGCAGATATTGAGGACTTCACATACGAAAAACCTCTTGGGGCCAGTGACCACGTGGTTCTGAGCTTAAAATACAGAGTACTTACAAATGGAGAGGAAAGAAGGAAGGGCAGGCCGAATGAAGCCAAATTATACAAGATAGTGGATTACACAGATATGAAGAATTTCCTGCTCGGGGTTCAGTGAGAAGAAGTGAAGAGGCTGGTAAGCGAGCTAGATACCTCAAAGGCGATGGGGCCGGGAAACATCTCTCCTTGGGTCCTTTGAGAGAGAGGAGAGGCTCTATGTGAATCACTAACAACAATCTTCGACACATCTATCGAAACAGGGTGATCACCTGAGGTATAGCAGATAGCAAATGCAGTCACACTTTTTATATAAAGGAGACAGACACCAGTGTCACTGACATGTATGGCATTCAGAGTCATGGAGAAGAGTATCAGGATCATAGTGGTCTAGCACCTAGAAAGCAATGAGCTTATCAACGACATCCAGAAAGGGAAATCCTGTATCACAAACCTACTGGAGTTCAATGGCAAGATGACAGCAGTAAGATAAGAGAGAGAGAGAGAAGTGGGTAGATTGCTTATACTTGGACTGTAAGAAGGCGTTTGACACAGTTCCACACAAGAGATTAACGCAAAAGCTGAAGGACCAGGCAGGGATAAGAGGTACAGCACTGCAATGAATCACGGTATACCTGTTGGAAAGAAATCACAGAGTCATGGTACATGACAAAGCGTCAAAGTGGGCTCCTGTGATGAGTGGGGTTCCACAGGGGTCAGTCCTAGGACCGGTGCTGTTTCTGGTTTATGTGAACGACATGAAGGAAGGAATAGACTCCGAAGTGACCCTGTTTGCAAATTATGTGAAATTAATGAAAAGAATTCAATCGGACGAGGACCAGGCAGAACTACTAAGGGATCTGGACAGGTTGCAGACCTGGTCCAGAAATGGGCTCCATGAGTTCAACCCCACCAAGTGCAAAGTCATAAATATTGGGGAAGGGCAAAGAAGACTGCACATGGAGTACAGTCTAGGAAAAGGATCTTGGGGTGAATATAACAATAGACACATCTCCTGAGATGCACACCAACCAAATAACTGCTGAAGTATTCTGGCGCCTAGCAAACGTATGAATAGCATTCCGACATGTCAAAATGAAATCGTTCAGAACCCTGTACACTGTGTACTTAGATCTATATTGGAGTCTGCAGCACCAGTTTGGAACCCACACCTAGCCAAGCATGTTAGGAAATTAGAGAAAGTGCAAAGGTTTGCAACAAAACTTGTCCCGGAGCTAAGTGGCATGTGCTAAGAGGAGAGGTTAAGGGAAATCGATTTGATGACACCGGAGGACAGGAGAGATAGGGGGATATGATAATGACATATAAAATACTGAGAGGAATAGACAAGGTGGGCAGAGATTGGATGTTCCAGAGATGGGACACAGCAACAAGAGGTCACAGTTCGAATTTGAAAACTCATATGAATCACAGGGATGTTAGGAAGTATTTTTTCAGTCACAGAGTTGTCAAGAAGGAAAGGAAAGAGTGATCAGTGAAGAGGCGGGGCCTAGGAGCTGTGACTCGACCCGTCCATCCACTACTAGGTGAGTACACACACACACAAACATTCCTATTCTAGACAAAAAGTGGTCCCTATGAAGAGGAGTGTTTCTACAAAACCGACTGAGTGGCTAGAACATAACTAGAACCTAGCTAGAGACAGTGACTGAAGGCGTTGTCATCACAGGTGATTGGTCCTTCGTTAGTGTTAATCACACACACGGGTTCTCAGGGAAGACCTTTATACAGTCATAGTAGCATATTCCACATTACCTTGACAGTAGATTGGTATTCCTAGTTTTGAAGGTTCTTTTTAACCATACTATCATTTTCTTAGCAGATGTTTTAGAGATACTGTTGTGATCTTTGAAGTGAGATTCTATGACATTATTATTTCCAGGTCCTTCACATTAGTTTTTTGTTCTATTATGAGGTTGGAATTCGCTTTATACACTGATCCAGTTTTTATTTCCTTGAGCTTTCCACAGCGAAGTAATTGAAGTTTGTCCTCATGGAACTTCATATTGTTTTCTGAGGCTAATTTAAACACTTGGTTTATGTCTGCTTGGAGATTTGCAGTGTCATGTAAATTCTGGTATCGTCAAAAAGGAGAACGTTTTGTTGTGACTTAGATCTCTATGTCAGATACGAGGATGAAGAAAAGGATGAGAACGAATACAATACCTTGAGGAACAGAGCTTTTCACTGTAGCCGCATCTGACTTCATTCTATTTACTATTACTCTTTCTGTTCTGTTTGTTATAGATCCATCTACCCACTTTTCATGTTATTCCTGTATCACACATTGTGTGGGCTATTACACCATGATTGCACTTGTCGAAGGTTTTTCCAAAGTCTGTGTAAACTTCATATGCATTTTGTCTTCCAGTGCATCGTATAGTGATCCAGTAGTGGCGAGAGGCAGTAACGACCTGCTCTAAACCCAGTACATCCAATCCTAGTACCAAAGAAGCATTGGTTAATTAAGTTGATTATCAATGAAGCCCACTTACGAGTGTCACAAGGTGGAGTACAAGACACTCTACATCACATACGCCAGTGCTACTGGATAACTCAGTGCAGACATTGTCAACAAATAGTTGATACGCTCTATGATGAGTCAACATGATCGCAAACATACTAGCAGCAACTTCATCCCCGCCTTTCCCTAACCCAGTGTGGCATGCAAAGAGTACGTAACCGTTATTCGGCGCATGTACACACCCTCATTTACAGGCTATCTCCCCCAACCAGCGAACCAGGTTACTGGGAGTTGACGATGGGGTCCCGTCGTTCAACTAGTGACCAGGTTCCAGCCAATAAGAGGATGGTTTTGGCAATCGCAGAGGTTATGTGGGTACCACTCTCCTGTCTGCTCTTGTCATTCCCATTCTAGAGTTGGTTGAAGCACGGTCTGCTTTCTTGTGGCTTCTATTCTGCCTTGCTTACCGTGGAGTGCACTATACTTATCACTGTACATAGTGTACATATAATTGGTGAAGGATAATTAATATAAGTCAAAACTTTTCAGCTGTGTTTATTTTGCTCCCTTTACACCCAGGATAACAGGCCATTTGGACTCCTGGGTTGTAATATGGGTAGCCTGTCCGAGAGCTGGAGCTGGACTTAAAGAAACGGTTGAGCTTAGTGTGAAGCTGGTAGCAGGAACATTGTGCAGCTTGCTGTCTGGCAATGCATTAGCTTTGGCAACGCTTTACAAATTTTGCGTGTCAGTTGCTTTGTTATGGTCAGCCTAGCTATTGTGTGATCGTTCAACAGCTCGCTACTAGCTTGTTCGGTGTGCTCGCTTTGCTACGGTCAGTCTTGTAGAACAGTGTGTAGCTTGCTGTCTGGCATTGCTTTACAAATTTTGCGTGTCAGTTGCAGTCAACTTTGCTGTTGCGTATCCACCTTGTATGCGTATTCTGCAATCGTACTGTGCATAGCTAAGAGTGTTCTGCAAATTAACGTGTTAGGTTGGGGTATTCTGCAATCGTACTGTGCATAGCTAAGAGTGTTCTGCAAATAACATTACGTTGGGCTATTCTGCAATCGTACTGTGCATAGCGAATAACTTGTGCCACCTAGACGAGTCAGACGTCTGGTGTCGGCATATACTTTGCATAACCTACCTAAATTGTCCCTACAGCGTTGTTGGCAAATTGCTCGTTCCATTGGCATTAAATATAAACGCACGCTCACAGCTGCGCAACTGCGTTCACTGATTGCTGACAAACTTCGAGAAGAAGAGATGGCACATCAGACTCCTCCCTCTACGGGAGCTAGGGCAAAAACTACTATGTTCTCGCAGGAGGAAGATGATACACCAACTGAGCAAAATGGTCAGTCTAGTGCAGCAGGGTTGTCTAGAAGTGAATCAGCGGCGTTGGCACTTGAGCTGGCAAAAATCAATCTTGAGCAGACTAGGGAATAGAGAGCATTCGCAAGGGAAGAATTTGATAGGGAAAGAAAAAGTAGGCAGTTTTCGCATTCTGTAAATGGTTTTAGTTTACAGAAAGCAGTACAGTTTGTTCCCCGCTTCAATGAGGCCGAACCAGAACAATATTTCGAAAGCTTCGAAAATCAGGCTCGAGCCTTGAGGTGGCCGGAACAGCATTGGGCATCGTTGGTTCATTCAGCATTGTTTGGTAAGGCACAGGAATTTACGTCAGTATTAAATGACGCTGAATTTTCTGATTATCAAGTAGTGAAGACCACAGTGTTGGGAGCATATACATGTATCCCAGCTAAGTACCGTAAGCTTTTCAAACTAAGCAGGCGGCAGCTTGGTCAATCACTGGTGGATTTTGTGAGACAGCAAACCAAAGCTTTTACCAGCTGGTATAAAGCAAGTGGTGTCACCTCCTTTGAGGAGCTGGTACAGTTTATTCTGATTGATAACCTGCTGGAGTCTGTGGGACCAGAGGTTCGAGTCTTTCTGCAGGATCGTGACTTAACCACTGCATTGGAGGCAGCCAGGTTGGCTGATATCTTCGAAACTAACCGCTCCTTGTCCGAGCGGTCCCGTCTCTTTTCAACAGCCTGGCATGAGCAGAGGTCGCCAACCTTGTAGAATGAAGTGCCAGCCGGAGGGAGAACGTCTACGTCAGCCAACTAAGTCACCTGGTGAGCCGCGCTTCTCAACTTATGGTCCACCTGCTGAGAGACAAATTACTCATGGTGCATCTCGACAACAGTATCCAGAGAGACACCAGTCAGAGCGACACCAGTTACAACGTCCGCAGGGAGTAAAGGGCAAGCCTGTCGTCTGCTTCCGTCCCAACTGCCCCCATAAACCCCAACTCATTGGGAAAATCTCTAATATCCCTAGTAACATGTCCCCGAGAGAAGTAGAAAAAGGTATGGCCCCTTATTATTGCAAGAGTCTTATTTCCCTTCAGAAAAACTCAGAAACAACTGAAGTCAAAACCTTTAGAGATACTGGAGCATATTGCTCACTTATCAGAGAAGGAATATTACCCCTTTCAAAGAACACTTCCTTGAATTCCTCTGTTTTATTGGAAGCATTTGGAGGAGCTATATATTCTGTCCCTTTGCATAAAATTTATGTACAGTGCAAATATTACACTGGGTACTTGACTGTGGGTGTCTCAAAAGGATTCTCCATGAAAGATGCTATGTTATTACTGGGTAATAACATTACTACTGTTAGTGCGTGTCCTGAACCTATAATGATTAATTCTTCTCCGGTGTTGGCCATAACTCGGGCAACATCCCAATGGTTGTCTGGCGAAAATGTTGACCAATCCTTGGACGACTCCGATCTCGGAAAGGCCATGTTGTTTTATGAGGCACACCAGCCGGAGCCTCATAAATAAAGTGAACAGACCCCTATCAAGCCTTCCTATTCCCAGGTTGCAGGATTACCAGATATCTGTTTCCATGCCCGAGGGACTGTCCATCTGGGAGAAACCACGAAAGGGCCCTTCTTTAAAATTCGCTTTTCAGGCAGCCATGGGTAAATCCTCTTTGGATCATCCGGTCAAGTATGAACTTAAAAACGATTATTTGATCTGCACTGAGACTGGTAAGGAGATAGAGGGCCGGCAATTGTCTGACAGGTTAGTGGTTCCAACAAAGTATAGACCTCAAATATTAAATATAGCTCATAATACTTCATTAAGAGGTCACTTAGGAATTACAAAAACCTTGTATAAAATCACAAAAGAATTTTATTGGATAAAATTAAAGCAGGATGTGAAGCATCATATTAGGTGTTGCAGTGAATGTCAGCAAGTAGGGAAACCTGGACATTCCATTAAACCTGCACCTCTCCAACCTATACATGCTGATGGAGAACCTTTTGCAGATTTAATTATAGATTGTGTAGGTCCACTACCTAGGTCAAAGTCTGGAAATCAATATTTATTTACGATTATGGATAGAGTAACCAGATATCCTGAAGCAATTCCCATGCGCAGTATTAATACTAAAGCTATTCTCAAAGCTTTAACCAAATTTATTTCTTGTTTTGGCATTCCTAAAACTATTCAAAGTGATCAAGGTACTAACTTCATTGCCAAAGCATTTAGGGAAGCATTAACTAGGCTAGGGATAATTCACAACCTATCCACTGCCTATCATCCTCAGTCCCAAGGCGCCTTGGAAAGATTCCATCAGACGTTAAAAACCATGATGAGAACTTTTTGCATGCACTTTCCTACAGACTGGGATGAATCACTACCTTTGTTGCTGTTCTCAGTACTAGAAACGGTGCAAGAGTCTACAGGGTATAGTCAGTTAGAGCTGATCTTTGGGCACAATGTGCGAGGTCCTCTTCGGGTGCTCAAAGAAGGATGGATGGGAGAAGACGTTAGCTCAACACTCTACAACCCGTCTTCAAGGTTGCAGGTGGCACGTCAGTTAGCCAAGGCTAACCTAAAGACAGCTCAAAGTAAGATGAAACAGAGGAATGACAGAAGTGCACAATTCCGTTCCTTCCATCCAGGAGACAAGTTGTTCGTGCAGGAACCTATACCTGGTCACACCTTGAAAGCTAGATTTACGGGACCTATGCAGATTGTAAGTAGATTATCTGATGTAAATTATGTGGTAGCTCCCATTGATAAGACCTCTAACTAAAACTTACCACATTAATCAATTAAAATCTTTTCATGCACCAGATAAAGTCCCAGTAATGACTCTGTCCTCTACCTCTGAGGAAGACTCTGATTCTTTGCACTCTATCTCTGAAATTAATGTTAAACTTTCTAATTCTGTCCTCCTCTCCTCAAGGATCCTAGCCCTTTAATGGAGGGACTATCTGAAACGCAAGCAACAAGTTTAACTGACCTTCTAGAGTCATATCCTAATATTTTTCTCGGATGTGCCGAAAAAATGTACGTTAGGTTATCATGATGTAGATGTGGGAAACTCACCCTATTAAACTCTCCCCCTACAGAGCTAATCCTGAAAAGAAGAGGCTACTTCAGCAGAAAGTAGAATTTCTGTTAAAGCATGGTTTAGTGGAGGAGTCATCTAGTCAATGGGCTTCACCGTGCATCCTTGTTAAAAAAGCTGATGGAGGGTTTCGTATATGTACAGACTACCGTAAGGTGAATGAGGTCACAATCACAGATGCTTACCCTCTTCCTCGTCTGGATGACGTAATTGACTTTGTGGGTAAGGCTACTTTTGTGTCCAAATTAGATCTCCTTAAAGGTTACTATCAGGAACCTTTGACGGATAAGGCGAAGGAAATCTCTGCCTTCGTAATTCCAGGAGGTCATTATCAATACAGTTACCCCCTTCGGAATGAAAAATTCCCCCTCTTCATTCCAGAAACTTAACCATCAGGCTATTAAAGGACTTGAAGGCACGGTAGCGTACCTAGATGATATTGTTGTGGTGTCTGATACTTGTGATCAACACCTACTTAGACTTAAGGCTCTTTTTGAGACCTTTCAGAGTTCCCATTTAACAGTTAATTTATCTAAATCTTCCTTTGGCCAGGCCACTGTCACTTTTCTAGGCCATGAAGTAGGTAGTGGTAAAGTTGCTCCTAAACTTGCTAAAGTTCTTGCTATTAAAAATTATCCAGTTCCTCATGATAGGAAATCCCTTCAACGTTTCTAAGGCATGATAGGATTTTACAGAAGATTCTGTAAGAATTTTTCAGATATTGTAGCCCCTCTTACTTCTCTTACCAGTCACAAAGTTCCCTTTAATTGGACCCCAGATTGTAACAATGCTTTTGATAAAGCAAAAAGATTATTGTGTACTGCACCCATTCTTTTGTCTCCAGACTTCTCCGAACCTTTTTCATTACAGGTTGATGCTTGTGAGTCTGGGGTTGGGGCAGTACTATTGCAAAACGGGAACGAGGAGTTGCAGCCTGTAGCCTTCTTTTCAGCCAAGTTCCAGCCGCATCAGAGGGCTTACTCTACCATTGAAAAGGAAGCCCTCGCGCTGGTACTGGCTTTGGAGCATTTCGATGTTTATGTGGGCCAGACATCGCAGGTGGTCACCGTCTAGTGATAACAATCCTCTAGTATATCTCCAAACCATGAAGAACCACAACACAAGGCTCATG
>NC_091372.1:19687658-19753468 GCF_038502225.1 Cherax quadricarinatus | reverse complement strand
GTAGTCCTCCTGTTGTGAGTCCCCAGGTTAAGAGGGGAGCTTGGTCAGTGGCCGGGCAACATGGAACCAAGCTGAAGATCAAGAAGACGGTTGGAGAGGCAGAAACAACGAGAAACCAGAAGACTACCGTAGAAACTTCCAACCCATTCTCGGTGCTACCCGACGAATGTGAATGTTCTACTGGGAATGCCACAACGAGCACCAAAGAAGCATTGGCAGACGTGAGTGAGACATCCCTAGAAACCCCAACGAAGACCATCGAGAACGTCTTGACAAATTCTACAAGTGGTGTAATGCTACCTGGCGAATGTGAGTCGACTACTCGGAGCATCACGACGGACGACGCAAAGGAAGGTAAAAACATTGTTGTTGTTGGGGATAGCCAGATTAGGTACATGGATAGGGCATTCTGCTTGAAGGACAGGAGTAGGAGGCAGAGAGTGTGTTTTCCTGGGGCGGGGATGAAGGATATTGTTAGCCGTCTGGATGACATCATGAGAGGTAATGGGAGCAATCCTATTATCTGTCTCAGTGCTGGAGGCAACGATGTTGGCAGACGTAGGAGTGAGGACCTGATTAGCAGGTATAGGTCAGCAATAGAGATAATTAGGAGAAAGGGTGGGAAACCTGTCATATTGCCAAGGAGAGGAGTTGGAAATGAATGGTTGTCCAGAGCAATTGGTGTCAATTGCTGGCTGGACAAATACTGTAAGGAAAATGCAGTAACATTCATTGACAACTGGGACCTCTTCTATGGCAGAAATGACATGTATGCCAGGGATAGGGTTCACTTATCTAGGTGTGGGGTGGGAGCACTGGCCAACGCAGTGGAGGGAGCTGTTAGGTCTTTATACTAGGAAAAGTTAGTGGTATGGGTTATTGCGGGAAAACTGTGAAGTCTCAGTGTAGTAATATGAGTACTAGGAGAACTAGTAATAGGCAAAATGAGGTGGATATCGGAAAGCGAGTGGCACTAATTGACAAGGACAGTAATAGGATTAGTGGAATAACAGAAAGGAGCAGGAATGATAAAGAGAAAGGAGGGTCCTTAAGTATATATTACACAAATAGTCGCAGTGCTAGGAATAAGATGGACGAGTTGAGACTAGTTGCTAGTGCAGGTAACATAGATGTATTTGCCATTACTGAGACGTGGTTTAATTCAAAAAGTCGGGACATGCCTGCAGAATGTCACATTCAGAGTTTCAAATTGTTCCAAGTAGATAGAAGTATCGGGAAGGGGGGTGGGGTGGCATTGTATGTCCGAGATCGCTTGAACTGTTGCTTAAAAATGGGTATTAAGTCTGATGTAACACATACAGAGTCTGTTTGGATAGAATTTTCAGAGGGGCATGAAAAATTAATTTTAGGTGTGATATACCGTCCCCCAAATTTAGATAGGGACCAGGGAAGACTACTATGGGAGGAAATTGTTAGGGCCACAAGGCACGATAATGTAGTAATTCTAGGAGACTTTAACTTTAGTCATATTGATTGGAATTTCTTGACTGGGAATTTAGAATCATACGACTTCTTAGAAGTAGTTCAGGATAGTTTTTTGAAGCAGTTTGTGACAGAACCTACAAGGGGTAATGACCTGCTTGACTTAGTTCTGGCAAACAATGAATCCCTTGTTAATAATTTAGAAGTTTCAGATGAACTGGGTGCTAGCGACCACAAATCAATTACATTTAGAATTGAATGGAAGTATGATAGTAGGGATAACTCAGTAACAGTCCCAGATTTTCGCTTAGCAGATTACGATGGGCTTAGAGAACACTTATCATCTGTTGACTGGGGTAACGAAGAGAGCTATCAATATGACAGTTTTCTGAACACAATACATGCTGCTCAAAGAACATTTATCCCTTATAAAGAAATTAGATCAAATAGAAATGACCCAAAATGGATGAATAATAGGCTGAAATATCTACTAGGGCATAAGAAAGGAATTTATAGGCGTATCAAAAGAGGCGAGGGTCATGTTATGAATCAGTATATTGACATTAAGAGGGACATTAAAAAGGGGATAAGAAAAGCTAAAAGGGACTATGAAATTAAAGTTGCTAGGGATTCTAAAACTAACCCAAAAAGTTTTTTCGAGGTATATAGAACAAAAGTCAGAGATAAGATAGGTTCCCTTAAAAATAACTATGGGCATCTTACTGAAAAAGAGAATGAAATGTGCTCGATTTTAAATAATTATTTTCTCTCGGTTTTTACACAGGAAGACACTAATAATGTCAAATGCCTAAGCGTACGTAATAAGGCAAATAGATTACTGGGATTTATATCAAGAAGTGTAAGCAACAGAAGTCCAGAGGTCATACTGCAGCTTTATACATCATTAGTAAGGCCTCACCTAGATTATGCAGCTCAATTCTGGTCTCCATATTACAGAATGGACATAAATTCGTTAGAAAACATTCAGCGTAGGATGACTAAATTAATACATAGCATTAGAAATCTTCCTTATGAAGAAAGATTGAAGACTCTTAAGTTACATTCACTTGTTAGACGAAGAATGAGGGGAGACCTGATCGAAGTGTATAAGTGGAAGATAGGTATTAATAAAGGGGATATTAACAAGGTCTTGAGGATATCTCTCCAAGAGAGAACCCGCAGTAATGGATTTAAATTGGATAAGTTTAGATTTAGAAAGGACATAGGAAAGTATTGGTTTGGAAATAGGGTAGTTGATGAGTGGAACAGTCTACCTAGTTGGGTTATTGAGGCTAGGACTTTGGGTAGTTTCAAATTTAGGTTGGATAAGTACATGAGTGGAAGGGGTTGGATTTGAGAGGGACTTGCACATCGGAGCTTGTTTCTTGGGTGGCATTGAAAATTGGGTTGGTCAAATGTTTGTTAGTGGGATGAATTGTAAAGTACCTGCCTAGTATGGGCCAGCAGGCCTGCTGCAGTGTTCCTCCTTTCTTATGTTCTTATGAGTGGGATGGGTTGGATTTGAGTGGGACTTGCACATCAGAGCTTATTTCTTGGGTAGCATTGAAAATTGGGTAGGTCAAATGTTTGTTAGTGGGATGAATTGTAAAGGACCTGCCTAGTATGGGCCAACAGGCCTGCTGCAGTGTTCCTCCTTTCTTATGTTCTTATGTTCTTAACGAATTTATGTCCATTCTGTAATATGGAGACCAGAATTGAGCTGCATAATCTAGGTGAGGCCTTACTAATGATGTATAAAGCTGCAGTATGACCTCTGGACTTCTGTTGCTTACACTTCTTGATATAAATCCCAGTAATCTATTTGCCTTATTACGTACGCTTAGGCATTGCTGTCTTGGTTTAAGGTTGCTGCTAACCATAACCCCCAAGTCCTTTTCGCAATCTGTATGGTTAAGTTCTACATTATTTAACTTATAAGTGCTAGGGTTATGGACACTCCCGAGCTTCAGAACCTTGCATTTATCTACATTGAACTGCATCTGCCACTTTTCTGACCAAGAGTAGAGTTTGTCTAAATCCTCCTGAAGTTCCCTAACATCTACGTTTGAATCAATTATCCTACCTATCTTCGTGTCATCGGCGAATTTGCTCATATCACTAGTAATTCCTTCATCAAGATCATTGATATATATTATAAACAACAACGGGCCCAAGACTGATCCCTGTGGAACGCCACTTGTTACTGATCCCCACTCGGATTTAACCCCATTTATGGACACTCTTTGCTTCCTGTCTGTGAGCCATGATTCGATCCACGAGAGCACCCTTCCCCCAATGCCATGAGCTGCTACTTTCTTCAACAGTCTTTGGTGCGGAACTCTATCAAATGCCTTACTAAAATCTAAGTAAATAATATCAAATTCTTTATCGTGGTCAACAGCCTCAAAAGCTTTACGGAAGAAAGTTAATAAATTAGTTAGACAAGACCGGCCTCTTGTGAATCCATGCTGAGTATCATTAATCAAGCTATGCTTATCGAGATGGCTTCTTATAATCTCAGCTATAATTGACTCTAGTAATTTGCCTACAATTGAGGTCAGGCTTATGGGGCGGTAATTTGACGGTAATGACTTGTCCCCTGTTTTAAAAATAGGAATTACATTAGCCATCTTCCACATATCAGACACTGCACCTGTTTGAAGAGATAAATTAAAAATATTAGTTAATGGTTCACAGACTTCCATTTTGCATTCCTTTAGAACCCTTGAAAAAACCTCATCAGGACCCGGTGACTTATTTTGCTTCAGTCTGTCTATCTGCTTCACAACCATTTCACTAGTGACTGTGATGTTACATAATTTATCTTCTTCTGATCCACTATAAAAATCAATTACCGGAATATTATTAGTGTCTTCCTGTGTAAAAACCGAGAGAAAATAATTATTTAAAATCGAGCACATTTCATTCTCTTTGTCAGTAAGATGCCCATAGTTATTTTTAAGGGGACCTATCTTATCTCTGACTTTTGTTCTATAGACCTGAAAAAAACTTTTTGGGTTAGTTTTAGAATCCCTAGCAACTTTAATTTCATAGTCCCTTTTAGCTTTTCTTATCCCCTTTTTAATGTCCCTCTTAATGTCAATATACTGATTCATAAGATGACCCTCGCCTCTTTTGATACGCCTATAAATTCCTTTCTTATGCCCCAGTAGATATTTCAGCCTATTATTCAACCATTTTGGGTCATTTCTATTTGATCTAATTTCCTTATAAGGGATAAACGTTCTTTGAGCAGCATGTATTGTGTTCAGAAAACTGTCATATTGATAGCTCTCTTCGTTACCCCAGTCAACAGATGATAAGTGTTCTCTAAGCCCATCGTAATCTGCTAAGCGAAAATCTGGGACTGTTACTGAGTTATCCCTACTATCATACTTCCATTCAATTCTACATGTAATTGATTTGTGGTCGCTAGCACCCAGTTCCTCTGAGACTTCTAAATTATTAACAAGGGATTCATTGTTTGCCAGAACTAAGTCAAGCAGGTTATTACCCCTTGTAGGTTCTGTCACAAACTGCTTCAAAAAACAATCCTGAACTACTTCTAAGAAATCGTATGATTCTAAATTCCCAGTCAAGAAATTCCAATCAATATGACTAAAGTTAAAGTCTCCTAGAATTACTACATTATCGTGCCTTGTGGCCCTAACAAGGAACTATGAAAGTAAAGCATCCAAGGAAGGTATATAAGGGGTCTGGCCAGCACCTCACTATCAGATCCCACAACGGTTAAACACCTGACGCGCGCCAACCCAACTTGGATAGGTCCTTTGCACAACTCACCCCACAAACTATTCTACCCAAGAAAATTTAAAAATTATTTGTCCAGTGTATTATTAAATTCTTCCCAAATTCTATTATTTATAAATGGATCTAATTTATATAAACCAAAGGAAATATTCATATTATTGTCAAAACTGCTTTTTATGAAACAAGATTCAATTATATTCCATTCGACCATGGACTTGCTTGATACTACTTTCTCAACTTTTTGAAAATCAATTGGATGGTTAAAATCTCTTACATGAATAAATAGAGCATTGGAATCTTGTCCAGTTCTAATGCTATATTTATGTTGTTTTAATCTTAGTTCGAGATTTTTACCAGTTTGACCGTAATAAACTTTATCGCAAATTTTACAAGGAATCTTATAGACATATCCATCAGCATTTT
The DNA here is from genome assembly GCF_038502225.1 of Cherax quadricarinatus. Classification (NCBI taxonomy): domain Eukaryota; kingdom Metazoa; phylum Arthropoda; class Malacostraca; order Decapoda; family Parastacidae; genus Cherax; species Cherax quadricarinatus. The sequence continues at coordinate 19,747,831 of NC_091372.1, read as the reverse complement.
GGGGGGAATTCTTTATCAAAAGTCTTTTTACTGTATCAAGATTTTTGAATACAACTTTAATATTAAAAGTCTTAAAAAGAGAAGGCATATCAACCAAGTTTTCATGGTAAGGGAGAACCAACATATTTATAGTTGAATAAGGCTGGTTGTCCCTTTTTGGATTGTAAAAAGTATTTCTAGCAACTTTAAAAGATTTATCAATTACATTTCTTGGGTATTTTAAATCATTACCTATTTCATAAATTTTGGATATTTCCTCATCTATGAACTCAGGACTACAAATTCGTAAAGCTCTCAAAAACATTGATGAGAAAACAGACAGTTTGACTCTATCTTGATGCGAGGAATAATAGTGGACATAGGAACAGTTATTTGTAGGTTTTCTGTAAATTTTAAATTTGAATTCCTTATTACCCTTAATAATTAAAACATCTAGAAAAGGCAATGAGTTATTTTCTTCAAACTCAACAGTAAAGTTTATAGAATGGGCTAAGCTATTTAATTTTCCTAGGAAATGGTGTATATCTACATTTTTGGGCATAAGACACAAAATATCATCAACATATCTGAACCATTTAGCTCTATTAGGGAGGATTGTGTTAAGTAACCTTGTTTCAAAAAAATCCATGTATAGGTTACTAAGAACAGGTGAAAGAGGATTTCCTATTGCCATATCAAACTTGTGAGTGTAAAACTTATCATTAAATACAAATTTTCCATCAACAATGCAAAGTTTAATAAGTTTAATGATAGTAGGAACTGGCAATGGTAAATCATAGTTAACGAGTTCTTCAGATAAGAAACTTAATAAATCATCAACAGGAACTTTCGTAAACAAGGAAGTAACATCAAAACTAACCATGTTAAAATCATTTAAGTCAGTCAAGGAGCTTAATTTATCAACCAAGTCTATGTTGTTTTTAACATTAAAGTTAGAAATTTTGCCAACAATAGGGCTCAAAATATCAACAAGGCATTTGGATAATTTATATGAAACTGACCCTATGGAGCTAATAATTGGTCTGACTTAAAAACAACATAGACTTGGTTGATAAATTAAGCTCCATGACTGACTTAAATGATTTTAACATGGTTAGTTTTGATGTTACTTCCTTGTTTACGAAAGTTCCTGTTGATGATTTATTAAGTTTCTTATCTGAAGAACTCGTTAACTATGATTTACCATTGCCAGTTCCTACTATCATTAAACTTATTAAACTTTGCATTGTTGATGCAAAATTTGTATTTAATGATGAGTTTTACACTCAGAAGTTTGGTATGGGAATGGGAAATCCTCTTTCACCTGTTCTTAGTAACCTATACATGGAATTTTTTGAAACAAGGTTACTTAACACAATCCTCCCTAATACCTCCCTTTACCTCTTCTAGATTTCATCAATCTAGTGGAACTTTGTGTCAATTTCAACTTCTTCAAGTATCAGGACAACTGTTACAAACAGTGCTTTGGGATGACAATGGGCAGCCCGCTCAGTGCTGTGCTTGCCAACCTCTTCATGGAAAACCTGGAGACAGAGAAATTCAGCACCCTCATTCCCAACACTGTTACCTGGCTAAGATACGTTGATGATATATTTGTTTTCCATCCGAGACGTCTCAATATCCAGGCCCTTCTCAACAAGATCAATGCAGTTGAACCATCAATAAAGTTTACACTTGAACTCGAAAATGATGGCAGACTACCTTCCCTCGACGTTCTACTGTGCAGATCTCCCGACAGTGACAAACTTCTCTTCAAAGTGTATAGAAAACCTACCAACAAGGACGATCTTATACACTTTTATTCACACCAAGGCACCCGCACTAAGAGAGGAGTCCTCATTGGCTTCTTCTTGAGAGCTCTTCGCATCTCCAGCCCTTGTTTTCTAGAAGAAGAATGCACTTACATAACACAAGCCTTTACACGTCTTCAGTTTCCATCTTTCTTCATCCGAGATTGCAGACTCAAGGCACAAGCTATCCTCAACAAACCGCCCATGGAACAGCCCCCTAAGCAGTTTATAGTACTCCTATGTGGTGATGTTGCCACGAATACTCGCCGGGCACTTGCTATGAGTAACATCAACGTTTCCACCATAAACACATCCTCTATCAAAGACCTCACTACGAAACGCAGCCCCACACCTCTAACTTCTACAGCAGGCGTCTACACTATCCCCTGTGGGTTCTGTCCCAAGAAATATGTAGGCGAGACAGGCAGAGATCTTGCAGTCCGCCTGAATTAGCATCGAAATGTTTCTAACAGAGACGATGTAAGATACGCCTGTGTCCTCCACAGAGACTCCACGGGGCATTTGATGAACTTGAATGAGGCACAACTCGTTCTCACCGAACCAGACCTCAGACGCCGACGGTGCCTAGAAGCCTCACTAATCGCCGTCACCGACATTATAGAACGCAACACTGGCAACTACAAAAAAATTTCAAAAACATTGGCATACATGATACTTAAGCACCACCAACCCAACAACACAGGATTCACATGATTTCATCCTCTACCCGTCCTCATCATAGGTAGAGGTTGTTTTGATAAGGGACTGCCTCGCATGGGCCAGTAGGCCTTCCGCAGTGTTCCTCCATTCTTATGTTCTTATGTTCTTACGACATTCCTCAGGTCACGTGCGTCACTCACACCTCACTTTCCGCCTATATATATAATGTCTTTCTACCTCTGTATGTTAGAAGTGATCAAGGTCCCAGGACCGAAACGTTTTCTAATAAATATGTCATAGTGTTTGCTTACGTGTCTTTCTAAACCATATATATATATATAATATATAATATATAATATATATATATATATATATATATATATATATATATATATATATATATATATATATATATATATATATATATATATATATATATATATATATATATATATATATATATATATATATATGCAAAACAACCACTATGAAAGAATAGAGAAATTCCTCTATTCTTTCAGAGTGGTTGTTTTGCATATTCTGAAATCACCTGTTTACTGTGATCTTATTGCATATATATATATATATATATATATATATATATATATATATATATATATATATATATATATATATATGTATATATATATATGTATATATATATATATATATATATATATATATATATATATATATATATATATATATATATATATTTTAATATAGGATGGGGTCCACCTCTGGTGTAAATTGTGGGACCCATAGCCTCGGAGAAGTGGATAAAAAGGCTTCAAGGAAAAATATTTGGATTTCTTCCTGAAGCCGTTTGAATATTCCATTTCCCCTACCACCCCATCTTTTTATATTTATTTTTTTTTACTAATAGGAATATTTTATTACATAATATGGTACAGAAGATTTAAGAGATACATTATTGATATAAAGGTGGCATATACGGTACATGTTGTTACGTGTGTATCACCGATTATAAGGCGAAAATCTCATCCAGCTCCTCAGAGCTGGGGCGTGTGCCCAAAATACAGCAGGCATTACCCCTTTGAACAGCCGCACTGAGCCGCTGGAACAGAAAACTAGCTGCCCTGGGATCCCTAGTTACCCTGATGAGTCTTTTTCCCAGCTCCTTAAGGAATTTAGATGCACTCTTTCCCCATGAGCCAAAGGTCTCCGAGCCTATGGGAACAAACATATAATGATGGGCAAGTTCTCCATATTTTCTAGACTTTTGGGACTCCCTGAAGCTGGCAGCTGTCCCTCCTTCCTCCCTGGTGTATTGGAGATAGGTATCAGCCAAGGTAGATGCGCATGTATAGTCCCACACCACCTGCTTCCCATCTGTCCAGGCTTGAAGGGTGATACCATCTGGACGCTTCTGGCTGCCATCAGATCTGCATAGTTGGGGTGGCTCCCTTACTGCTGGGCATCCAGCTGTTGTGAGGCTCCTCTTGATAATGTTATTAACCTCCTCATGTCTTGCAATCTTTCCCTCGGATTTACGGCACACAAGACCATGGTACCCGAATCGGTCTGCTGCTTCACTGCCACAAATACACCTGTGTTCGGCGAGAATAGGGGCGGCAAGTCGAAGGGCAACACCGATGCGGATTGTCTGTGGGTCGAGACGTGTGCCAAGGCTGGAGTTGGGAACAGCCAACAGAAAGTCCCCAGCATGAGGGGCTCTCACTGCCAGGAGGCGGGCTCTATCCTTCCCTGACACTCTCTGAAGCATTGTCGAGGCAATATTTTCCACTATTGGACCATCCCAGTGCGATTGTTTGTAGTTGTTGGGGGGAGCAGGTCTGGCTCCAGAGCCCGTTAGATTATCCCAGATCATTGCTCCGTCAATGAATTTTTGGTCCTGGACTCCTATCTTGTCCCTAAGATGTTCAGGGAGAATCGCTGCTACAAGCTCTCTGGATGCAATACACGGGGACAGAAAAGCAGATAACGCAATCTGTGATGACTTGCGGACACCAATGCCTCCTAGTCTGACTGGAAGTGTAGCTTGGTTCCACTGCCCGTCTTCTAGAGTAAGGTTAAGTACTTTCGTAAAAATCTGCCTCAGAATACTGTCATATTCGTGCAGTACAGGGTTATCATATGAAGGTGCACATCTTAGGAAATATGTCAACCTGGGCAGACTCACGCACTTTGTGAGAAGGTACAAGGCATCGTGGGTGTCCAGATTGCCTATTCGTTGTTCCATTCTCCTTAACTCTTCCAATTTCTTCCTGAGAATTGTGTCAATGGCATTGCTTCCCAGAGGTGCTCCTAGCAAGACACTATTTGTGGGGGCAATGACTGCTGCTCCTGGTAGTTTTGATCTCACTGCATTTATCACTTGTTGACTGACTGAGATGATTTCACATTTGGATGGATTCAGGATGAGACCCATTTCCTATCCCCGTGTCATTACCTGTGTAAGGTCATGTAGGAGGGACTCTTTTGTACCTGCTAGTGTGCCATCATCTAGGAACCAGATGTTTAGCTCGCTGGTCAGTCTGACTGTGATTTCCCTAACTGCTATACAGAAGAGAAATGGTGCAAGAGGATCTCCTTGTTGGACACCCTCCGATGATGTAATTTCATGCTCTCCAAAGAGAAGCATTGATTCCTTGCTATACCCGGCTGAAACAAAAGGGAAGAGACCAGGGAAATGTTCTTGTACTGCTGCTAATACCACGTCTCTTTTCAGGAGATTGAACGCATTCTTGAAATCTAATTTTAACACTGCATTGTCCTCAGGCAGGTTGTTGATGTACGCCCTTGTTGCATGAACCGCTGCTTCACTTCCTTGAGAGACCCCAAAGCCAAGCTGGTTTGGTTGAAGCATCATGGCTGCCTGTGCACGAATACTTCGGACAGCAGCTTTGGATACGAGGCGGCGTAACGTGTTGCCTACTGCAATTGGCCGAATTCCTCCATCCTTCTTTTTAAGTGCACAAAGTGTTGCACCAAAAAAGAAAGGTCTAATTTCATCAGGGATCAGACCAGCCAAGGAATTGTTGACGAACCTTGTGATCTCTGAAAGCAGTGTCTCTGCAATTTCCCCAATAACTGCATTAACCATTTCCTTTAAATGCTGTGGCCTTATTCCAGTGTAACCCCCAGCAGAGCCAGATGGGAACGACATTATTGCTTTGTAAATGTCTGAGTCTTCCACTATGAATGGTTCCAAAGTGGGGACAGAGGTGTTGGAACTGTTGGTGCCACTGGTTTTCCTGGCAGGGTGCTTTCCTCTAAGTGCTTCAGCCGTGTCAGCATCCCTGGGAGCAACTGTATCTTCACTGGTAATAATTCTTATTGCCCCCACTGTGTTGCCCTCTTCAGTTTTCTTGCTCACCTGGACTCTGACTTTTTCACTGTCAGTAGAGTGAGTGGGGGTTCTGCCTCTCCCTTTTTTGTGTTGACGGGGAAGGCGAATGAGGTTATCAACTCTAGGAAAATCTCTTAAGGATTTAATTATCATTGAGGCTAGCCTCTTTCCCCTTCTTTCCGGCACAGCTAAGCAGACATTGCCAAAAAGTAGCAAGTTGTGCCATGCCTTGATGGTTGGTGGAGCATTTAAGATAGTGGAACCATCGTTTACTTTTTTCAGGAGGTCTGTAAGTTTCCCAGCTGCGTGTGGACGGGCTGCTTTGGGAATATGTGTGAGTGTCCTGGTACCTGTTGCTTTAATTGCTTCCAAGAGATTGTCTGATGAGATGAAATCTGTTGGAGAGGGTTCAGGTGCCTGAGGTGGCTCTGGCTCATCACTTTCCACAGGAGGACATCCTGAACCAGGGCAACTACCGTGTTTGCGGAGGAAACCATTCGAGTAGAGACAACGAAGCTGTAAGCATGACCGACACTTGCCTCTCCTAGTATTGCCAACCGTGCCATTTCCCTGGCTGCTTGCTTCCTCCTGGTTGGCATCCATCTGCTAGACTAGACAATAGGAGTGGAATATGACATGCTGGGTGGGTATGGTGCGTGGAAGGTAGTGAACTTGACCGTGGTGGCCTGGTGGAGTTTGAGGGGCTGGGAGGGGAAGGGGAAAACTTCCCCTGGGAATTAGGTGGGGGAGGCGCAGGTTGTTGAGTGGGGTTATCCCGGGAAGTACAATATACATGGACTTGCGCTCTATATATTGTTCACACTGTCTTACAATACACATAACTTTATTTGTTTCCCATGTACACTATGAACAATGTGGGTATGGGCACTGCTGAACCAATGTGTTCACTCACCATCTAGTTACACATCTAGTTACACATCCCACCTCTTCCACCCACCCCCGTGACGTGGGGGTGGATGCACTGACTGGTCACTCCCTCGTTAACATTAATTTCACATTGTTTTTCCATAACATATGCCTCTAAATAGTCCATGCATCGACACAATCATTTCCAAGTTAACTGGAAGCATGGTGCAAGTGCTGGATATAGATGTTTTTATAAGAGCTTTTCGAGGTTTGTATGTACGATAATCTTGGCCGGTACTCATACACAGTGTAGGCCTTGTACTCCCCCACCCCTCCACTGGCCGTCTTCCTCACTACCACCACTCACCAACATTTACAAACTGCACAACACTTCCACAATTTACCTTGAAATGGTGCACTGAAATGTCTTCTCGCTTCACTGGAATCTTCCCAGAATATTCACAATAAGTCCTGTTGAGTCTTAACCTGGTCAGCCTCGTTGATCCGGAGTTATAATTGAAAATCCCGCAGCTAGCCCGCCACACGTCTTGCCATGCCGGCCGGTTTATATATATATATATATATATATATATATATATATATATATATATATATATATATATATATATATATATATATATATATATATATATATATATATATATATATATTTGGAAAGCAGATTGCCCGGAACTACACCTGTGCCGCCACAGGGAGACCCAGAAGATCCACAAATATGAAGACCTTTCTCCTTGCTATAACTTCATTCCAATAGGGTCGGAGATCATTGGAGCATGAGGCAAGTGTGCTCTGAAGTTCCTCAAAGAGCTGGGTGAAAAGCTCATCATTGAAACCAAGGACCACATGGCGACCAGCTTCCTCTTTCAGAGACTTAGTGTTGCAGTCCATAGAGGACTGCAGCATTCTGAGCACGCGGCCCACCGCCGGGGAGCTGGACGAAGTATTCGAGATATAGCTCTGAGTTGTTATCTATGTTGTTTTTCTTTCTATTATATTTTTTGTTAATGTTTTGTCAATGTATTTTGTCTTTAAAAAAAATATATATATATATATTAAATATAGGAGGTGGCAGGAGAAAATTCTCAAACAGCTTCAGGGAGAACCTTAAGTTTTCCCTCTGAGGATGAGGGTTCCTAGGACAGTTCTAGAGGTGGTACCTCCCTCCCTCTCTCTCTCTCTCTCTCTCTCTCTCTCTCTCTCTCTCTCTCTCTCTCTCTCTCTATATATATATATATATATATATATATATATATATATATATATATATATGTATTGTAGGTAGTAGACTGGTAGACAGCAACCGCTCAGGGAGGTACTACCGTCCTGCCAAGTGAGTGTAAAATGAAAGCCTGTAATTGTTTTACGTGATGGTAGGATTGCTGGTGTCTTTCTTCTGTCTCATAAACATGAAAGATTTCAGGTACGTCTTGCTACTTCTACTTACACTTAGGTCACACTACACATACATGTACAAGCGTATATATACACACCCCTCTGGGTGTCCTGCTGTTTTCTTTCTAATTCTTATTCTTGTTTATTTCCTCTTATCTCCATGGGAAAGTGGAACAGAATTCTTCCTCCGTAAGCCATGCGTGTTGTAAGAGGCGACTAAAATGCCGGGGGCAAGGGGCTTGTAACCCCTTCTCCTGTATATATTACTAAATTTAGAAAGAGAGAATTTCGTTTTCTTTTTGGGCCACCCTGCCTTTGTGGGATACTGCCATTTTGTTGAAATACACACACACACACACACACACACACACACACACACACACACACACACACACACACACATATATATATATATATATATATATATATATATATATATATATATATATATATATATATATATATATATATATAATATATATATATGTATATATATATATATATATATATATATATATATATATATATATATATATATATATATATATATATATGTATATATATATATATATATATATATATATATATATATATATATATATATATATATATATATATATATATATATATATCACAAGCAACCAGGAAATAATCACAGCTGTAAGAACAATCCTTCCTGAAGTTTTTACTACCACCCCGCCACTGGGTCATCAGGCCATCGACATAATCCTCAAGGACAAACTGAATGACCTGATGATATTGGACGAGAGAATAAGCTTTATTGTAGCCCATGATGCCTTGTATCTCCTAACAAGGTGTCTTAATTTGCTAAAACTTCTTTCTTGAGGTGCGCGCCTTCTTTCCATAACCCAACACTTTGTAGATGAATGGTTCAGAGAACCGACATGTTGATAAATTAGACAAATGTGCAACTCTTGGGTATCTTTATTGAGGAAACGTTTTGCCACACAGTGGCTTCATCAGTCCATACAAAGGAGAATCATGAAGAACAGGAGGAGAATGAGGTAATCAGTCCCTCAACCTTGTGGTCAGTCCATCAATCTTGATTGCACATGTGTCTAATTTATCAACCCAACACTTAGTGAATATTACTCACTGATGAGGTCTATCTTTTTGAAGGCATTTAATATGTCACTGGAAGATCAGCAATGGGATCAAGCAACTCTTCCGGTGCGACTGAGAGGTATAGAGATGTGCAAGGCAACGCATTTCTGCCCTCGTGCTTGGCTTCCAGTGAACCAGTTAAGGAATAAGGAGATTGAACATTAAAATGGTATAAAATACCGACAGGTTGTTAGGTAAGACACATATGCAACAGTTAGGTATCTTTATTTCGAAACGTTTCGCCTACACAGTAGCCTTCTTCAGTCGAGTACAGAAAAGTTGATAGAAGCAGTCAGTCAGTCAGCAGTCAGTCCCTCCAGACTGAGGGACTGACCACTTCAAAACTTTAAGGGTGATGGACTGATTACATCGTCTTCAAGTCTCTTCTGCTTCTATCAACTTTTCTGTACTCGACTGAAGAAGCCTACTGTGTAGGCGAAACGTTTCGAAATAAAGATACCTAACTGTTGCATATGTGTCTTACCTAACAATAAATAGATTGTCCCCGATCGCTTAAGAGGTGCGGTAAGAGCTCAAGAATCCAGGTTCACTGAAGCAGCAATGCTGTGGGACACCCTTGCAAACATCTCAAGCAGACCAGCTCCTCCCAAACAGCAAAAACAGTCTCACTGAGACAAAGCGTTCGTGGAAAAATTGCCATCACAGTGCTCAACAATGCTTCAGGAAGAGACAAAGCTCATCTCCCCTCGGTGAAGGCACCACTTTCAGATTTCCTTGTAGCTGTTCCAAATTTCTCCCTGGGCACTCGACTCGACCCACAGGCCATTCGGATTGGTGTCGCTCTTCGCCTAGCCGCCGCCATACTCACCAAATTACATATACATAAAGCTCTCAAAAACATTGAGAGCTTTGCGCATTTGTAGTCCAGAGTTCATAGATGAAAAAATCTCCAAAAATTTAAAACATAGCTAATGACCTAAAATACCCAAGAAACTTAATTGATAAATCCTTTAAAATAGCTAGAAATACTGTTTACAATTCAGAAAGGGACAATCAACCTTATTCAACTAAAAATATGTTGGTTCTTCTTTACCATGAAAACTTGGTTGATATGCCTTCTCTATATAAGAATTTTAATTATTAAAGTTGTGTTTAAAAATCTTGACACAGTTAAAAAACTTTTGATAAATTTCCCCCAAAATGTTGACGGGTGAGTCCACATGGTTCCTGTCAAGTATTTGATAAAGTTTATTAGAGCATTAGAAATGGGCAAGAATCTAATGCTATGTTTATTCATGTGAGAGATTTTACCCATTCAATTGAGTTTAAAAAGGTTGAGAAAGTTACATTAAACAAGTCCATGGTCGACAGCAATATATTAGAATCATGTTTTATAAAAGTGGTTTTGAAAATAATATGAATATTAATTTTGGCTAATATAAATTGGATTCATTTATAATGAATAAAATTTGAGAAGAATTTAAGGAACATTAGATAATTTTTGGGTAGAACATAAGCTGTGTTTCACGGATAAGTAACAACCTTCCTACATCATCATAAAAAGTATTGATGTGTGGTGGCAGCGAGGTGTTAGTGTCCTCCTTATATGTCTTCTTGTTAATCTTTTATTTTTATAGTTCATTGATATTGTGAGAAGTCATAAAAGAGCTTGGAATTTCCTTATTTTCTCACAGTAGAAGTTCTACACATTGTGAACTCACCTGTTTACTGTGATCTCATTGTCTGTATATATATATATATATATATATATATATATATATATATATATATATATATATATATATATATATATATATATATATATATATATATATATATATATATATATATATATATATATATATATATATATATATATATATATATATATATATATATATATATATATCTTGGCTTATATATCTTGCCATATAGGACAAGCGAAAATTTGTGTATATATAAAATCATTCTTATATATGCGTTTGTTTAGTATTAAATTATTGTAAACCAATTTAAAATATATTTAGTTTGGTTAGGCTAAAATAAATTACTCTTGTTATAATAAGGTTAGGTAAGTTTTCTAAGATTCTTTTGGTGCAAAATTAAAAATATTTACATTAACATTAATGAAAAAATATATCTTTAAACGTATAAGATAAAATTTTAGAAAGGACTTAATTTTAAATGAGTTCTTGCTAATTGACCAGTTTTACATATTCGGCACGACATATATATATATGTATATATATTTATATATATATATATATATATATATATATATATATATATATATATATATATATATATATATATATATATATATATATATATATATATATATACACTAAAATATAGGGAGGTACCACCACTAGAACTTTACTGGGAACCCTCATCCTCAGGGAAGACAATAAACGTACCTCGGGGAGAACTCAAGGTTCTCTCCTGAGGTATAATAATATTTTCTTCTATCACATCTTATATTTTACATTCTATGTGAAATTTTATTAGTAGAGAGAATTTATTGACAGAAGACACAAACATGAATACATTGGTATAAAATATCAAAGATTATGAATCTCCTCCAGTTCTTCCGAAGTCGGACGTGAGCCAAGGATGCAGCAAGCATTTCCCCTCTGGATGGCCATGCTGAGGCGCTGGAACATGAAAGTGGCTCCCCTTGGGTCCCTGGTAGTGTCGATGATTCTGGAACCCAGTTCTTTAACGAAACGTGTGGCATTATTTACCCATGTTCCTAAGGTCTTTGATCCCACTGGGACAAACTGATACGTTGGCTTATGTCCCTGTACTTAAGTTTTATGTGATCCTCCCTGTGATCAGCAGCTCCTCCCTGTCGCTCGACACTGTGATGGGTGTAGGTGTCAGCCAGTGTCGACACACAGGTACAGTCCCATGCTAAGAGCTTGCCATTCTTCCAAGGATAGATAGTGATCCCGTCTGGGCAGTTTGCTGAGTTTTGGGTATTGTTGACTACTAGTGATAACAGCTCTCTCTCGGCTGGATGCCCAGCCGAGAGAGAGCATCAATTGACTTCATTGTGTCTTGCATGCCAGCCTTTGGTTTTGGAACAGTTAAGACCTTGTAGACCATATTAGTTGGCTTGCACATCGCCGCAAATACTCGAATATTCTGTGTGAACTGGGGCAGCAAGGTGCAGAGCCACTGCAATACAGAGGGTCTTAGGGTCGAGGCGTGTTCCCATTGTCGAAATGGGAACTGTTTGGAGGAAGTCCCCGGAGTGTAGTGAACTCACAGCTTGGAGATGGGCAGTCTCCCTGTCTGATGTTACAGCCCTAAGTACGTTGGCAAGCACCTTTTCAGCGATGGGGTCTTCCCAACTTGACTATAGCCCAGTGCTGCACTAGGTTTTGATGCTGGAGCAGCAAGAGTCTCCCTTTCAGTGAAGGCACTGGTGTAGCTAGGGTTCTGTATGTCTGCTGAGTCACTGAGGTTGCCTGGGAGAACATGTTTTATTAACTCATTTGATGCTGTGGAAGAGGATAGGAAAGCTGGTAGGGCAATCTGGGAGGATTTCCAAACTCCTAGCCCCCAAGCCTGACTGGAAGTGAGGCTTGCAACCACTGTCCATCTTCGAGGGAAAGATTCAACACACTCTCTAGCATAGTCTTAAGGAGAGAGCATATTCCTTGAGTTTCGGATTGCTGAAGGCTGGGGAGCATCTCAGGAAATAGGTAAGTTTTGAGATTGACAGGTACCTGGTGTGTGGAGAAATTTTCTCCTGGAAGGGGGTATCAGTAAATATATCAAGTCAGACACTACTGACTCACTAAGGTTAACCTCAGGGTCAATGACCATGAAGGGTACAGAGTACATATGGCTGGTGTTTATGGCTTGAGTTTGCTGTGTCAGCCTGACAACGTTGATTAATCGTAAATAACGATGTTATACACTTCATTCACTATACGCTATAAATGTCACTGTATAACTGTAAATCACACGTGAATATTACTTACACATATATAAATCCCCAAAGAAACCTGTCATGATTAATTCTTTAGGACTTTATCTCGACTCAGAAAAGATTATAAGATGTCGAGGAAGAATTCATAATTCTTCACTACCTAAAGAAGCCATACATCCAATACTGATCCCCAAGAATCATTGGCTAGCAAAACTGATTGTGCAAAACGCCCACAGTAACGTGTTATATGGTGGGGTAGCTGACACACTTTGTCATATACGACAATCTTACTGGATACCTCAAGGTCGACAAAGTGTGAAAAAACAAATAAAGGACTGTATTACTTGTCGTCACTACGATATGCGAGTATGTCAGTATCCAGGTCCACCTCCATATACCTCTGAAAGAGTTTGTCATGTCATTCCATTTGAGGTGACAGGTGTAGATTACACTGGACCAATAATTTTAACCAAAACAGTTGACAAAGTTCCCATCAAGGTGTACATCTGTTTGTTCACTTGTGCTACAACTAGAGCAGTACATCTAGAAGTAGCCACTGACATGTCTGCTGAAATCTTTATCAAATTATTCAGAAGGTTTGCAGCCAGAAGGGCATGTCCCAGACTGATGATTTCAGATAATGCAACGAACTTTGCTGCTGGTGCTGCTTATATAAGCAAGATCTTTGATCAACCAGAAGTACAACAGATGCTAAATCAATGCAATTGTCGTTGGAGATACATTCCTCCTAAATCTCCATGGCACGGCGGATTTTATGAAAGAATGATCGGCATTGTAAAACGTTGTTTAAGGAAGACTCTTCATCGTCAGAGAATAGACTTAGAAGAATTCAGTACAGTTGTGACTGAAATAGAAAATAGAGTTAACAACAGACCTCTAACTTATGTTACCGATGATCTGGACAATTTAGAAGTGTTAAGTCCATCTCATTTACTCCATGGCAGAAGGCTCGAACCTGTTCCTCCCATGAATGATAAAGAAATCATAGAGGATCCTACTTATTTCGAATCTGAGCAACTCAGACGTAAATTCAAACACCTTACTAAAGTGATTGAACGTTGGGAGAAAATTTGGCGAGAAGACTATCTCACCTCATTGAGAGAACACTTCCATGGAGCTGGTGTTCCTGAAAATCATAAGTCCTTAAGAACTGGTGACACAGTGATTATCGACAATGATGGTCCGAGGTCCCAATGGCCACTTGGAAAAATTGTGACCATATATCCTGATGCAAATGGAATCATCAGGACAGTTGATGTTTTAAGCAAAGATGTAGTGAATAAGAGGACAATAAATAAACTAGTGCCGTTAAAATTACAGTGTTGAAAACAAAATCAGTGATTCTCCAGAAACCACACAGACTAAAGCTGTTCAGGAAAGGCAAGCAGCAGTGGTGGCGAGTGAGAAAATCAAATTAATGTTAAGTGATGAATTGTTCATCTGCAGCGAACCTCTGCCGACCCCCAGTGTGGAGAAATTTTCTCCAGGAGAGGGGTATCAGCCCCTTTCAGCCACTTTCAGCCCCTTTCAGCCCTGAGGGGCCCAGCCCTCTCAGAAGGGGCATCTTGTTTACTGCTACAGCAAGTATTTGATCCCAGATGCAGTACGAGTATGCGATGTGGTCAAGCGACTGCCGCTCCTTGCAAGACTCCAGTGTTGCAAAGTGTAATTTAATGAAACATAGTCCATCTCTTACCTTAGCAGGACAATTAAGGAAAATCCTGCTCCCACTTTATTACCATGGTAAAGATAGTGTACATTGTTGCCTATGCTTAAGACAGCAAGAATCAAACATTCTGCTTTGCTTCATGGAGGAAGTGGCAAGGAAGCAAAAGTACTAGGTCAGCTTTTCCTTTATGTGCTAGGGGCAGTGACGGTGGAGGACGCTCTGATTTCAGATTACTTTTGACTCTACTGGGAGTCAGACTGACGCCGGAATAACCAACAAAGAACACTGATCTGTGTGTTAGTGTGTACAAAGTGTCTCAAAAACGCAATAGACACTTAGAGAGAAGAATGTTCAGCTTCTCTAGTAAACAGATGGTGAATAAATGAACTAATGTTGATGAACAGTGTAACAACGAGTGTTGCGATCCAACAGAGTGTAGTGCGACATTCTTCAAGGAACACTATTCTTCAATCAACTCAATGGATATCCGGGCGTAACTACGGGTCAGATACATATAACCATGTAAGTGTTCTAACTCGTGATGTACTACCATTGACTGTGCAGTTAAGTCGAAGTTACGAGTTAGTCACTTTTCATAAACCCCGGTGATAAGCGGACTTTTGAGTCCACACAAGTACGTAAGTCAGTCATCAGTGAATGAAATATGCTGACATAACACCCCCTAGGGGTAATTTATGTTTAACCTAATATTAATTTTCAGCCCATTGTGAAGTGGATGTTACAACAATTCAAGACCTCGTCTGCAGGGGCAGCTGTGTGGACGATTGTTGTCTTATCAGCTAAGTATTCCCTATATTTAATCAATCTTAGCTGGTACCCATTTCTCAACATGGTGAGTAGGTAGAAGGCATCATGTGTATCGATGTCTCTCATCCTGCCTTCCATCGTCCTGAGGTCTTAGAGTTTTTTCTAAGATCAGATCAATGGCATTGGGCCCAATAGGAGCTGGATCAATGGCTCGTGCTCCTGGTAAAACAGCACTAATATTCTGGATCATCTGCCAAATGGTAGAAACTATTTCGTATTTGTTGGGGTTTAAAGATAGGCCCAGTCTCTCTCCCATGTATTTAATTTTTCTGACGTCCTCTAGGCGAGGTTCTGTAGTGCCAGCTAGGGTACCATCATCCAAGAATCAGATATTATGCTCACTGGAGAGCGCTTCTGTGACTTCCTTGGCCAGACAGATATATATATTGCTGCATCCACAGAACTAAGTGGTTTTTAATAAATAAAATACTGCATCCAGCTGGGAATCGAACATTGGTCATTCAGCCAAGTACCTGGGAACCATGCTAATCTTCCAATGCTTAAAACACTTGACGTCGATTCCCGGCTGCTCTCAGTATTGCATTTTCTTATATACAACTTTGTTCTGTTGAAAAATTAATATGCGTACTGCCCGTGAGACTGGTATAAACGAGAAAAGAATGAAATTAATCTTGCAGAATGCATAACCACGAATGTCCTCCCACCAGGAGGCAGACCCAGGGAACTTACATGGTCCCTGGTGTTTGTACAATGGAGGTCAAGGGGTTTAAGACGTCGGAGGATAGCTTGGTTCTCAGGAGCAGGGCTAAATATCCCGGGTTTGATTCCCGGCCGGTCACAGTACTGTATATGTATATATACAGTAAGATCCCATGTCCAGGAGTTCACTTATCTGCCTTCACAGTGTCCCCAACATATTACGAGGGGAAGAAGGATTCCACTAGGAAAACTTTAATAACAGTGTGATTTCAATTATTTTTTTTAAATTGTAAGTTAAGAAGTTGGTCCACAGTGCATATTAAGTTTCTTAATGTTTGCCTAAAAACAAGAAAAGAAAACATAAAATAACTATTTTTGACATGGCAACACTGGCAAAATTTGTGTCAAGTTGTTAATGTTTATGATGTTATAGTAACTTTACATGAACAAGGTTAACCATCAGTTGTATAGAAAGAAATGAAAACACACCTTAAGGCTATTATAAATTCTCATCATAGGACTGTAAACCATGATTCCTTCCTTTGTTCAGTCTCTCCTCAGTATAAAACACTGATGTTCCACCAGTTATATTCGTCTTTGTTCAGTCTCTCCTCAGTATAAAACACTGATGTTCCACCAGTTATATTCGTCTTTGTTCAGTCTCTCCTCAGTATAAAACACTGATGTTCCACCAGTTTTATTACTCTTTGTTCAGTCTCTCCTCAGTATAAAACACTGATGTTCCACCAGTTATATTCGTCTTTGTTCAGTCTCTCCTCAGTATAAAACACTGATGTTCCACCAGTTATATTCGTCTTTGTTCAGTCTCTCCTCAGTATAAAACACTGATGTTCCACCAGTTATATTAGTCTTTGTTCAGTCTCTCCTCAGTATAAAACACTGATGTTCCACCAGTTATATTCGTCTTTGTTCAGTCTCTCCTCAGTATAAAACACTGATGTTCCACCAGTTATATTCGTCTTTGTTCAGTCTCTCCTCAGTATAAAACACTGATGTTCCACCAGTTATATTAGTCTTTGTTCAGTCTCTCCTCAGTATAAAACACTGATGTTCCACCAGTTATATTAGTCTTTGTTCAGTCTCTCCTCAGTATAAAACACTGATGTTCCACCAGTTATATTAGTCTTTGTTCAGTCTCTCCTCAGTATAAAACACTGATGTTCCACCAGTTATATTAGTCTTTGTTCAGTCTCTCCTCAGTATAAAACACTGATGTTCCACCAGTTATATTAGTCTTTGTTCAGTCTCTCCTCAGTATAAAACACTGATGTTCCACCAGTTATATTAGTCTTTGTTCAGTCTCTCCTCAGTATAAAACACTGATGTTCCACCAGTTATATTCGTCTTTGTTCAGTCTCTCCTCAGTATAAAACACTGATGTTCCACCAGTTATATTCGTCTTTGTTCAGTCTCTCCTCAGTATAAAACACTGATGTTCCACCAGTTATATTCGTCTTTGTTCAGTCTCTCCTCAGTATAAAACACTGATGTTCCACCAGTTATATTCGTCTTTGTTCAGTCTCTCCTCAGTATAAAACACTGATGTTCCACCAGTTATATTCGTCTTTGTTCAGTCTCTCCTCAGTATAAAACACTGATGTTCCACCAGTTATATTAGTCTTTGTTCAGTCTCTCCTCAGTATAAAACACTGATGTTCCACCAGTTATATTCGTCTTTGTTCAGTCTCTCCTCAGTATAAAACACTGATGTTCCACCAGTTATATTAGTCTTTGTTCAGTCTCTCCTCAGTATAAAACACTGATGTTCCACCAGTTATATTACTCTTTGTTCAGTCTCTCCTCAGTATAAAACACTGATGTTTCACCAGTTATATTAGTCTTTGTTCAGTCTCTCCTCAGTATAAAACAATGATGTTCCACCAGTTATATTCGTCTTTGTTCAGTCTCTCCTCAGTATAAAACACTGATGTTTCACCAGTTATATTAGTCTTTGTTCAGTCTCTCCTCAGTATAAAACACTGATGTTCCACCAGTTATATTCGTCTTTGTTCAGTCTCTCCTCAGTATAAAACACTGATGTTCCACCAGTTATATTAGTCTTTGTTCAGTCTCTCCTCAGTATAAAACACTGATGTTTCACCAGTTATATTAGTCTTTGTTCAGTCTCTCCTCAGTATAAAACACTGATGTTCCACCAGTTATATTCGTCTTTGTTCAGTCTCTCCTCAGTATAAAACACTGATGTTCCACCAGTTATATTAGTCTTTGTTCAGTCTCTCCTCAGTATAAAACACTGATGTTTCACCAGTTATATTAGTCTTTGTTCAGTCTCTCCTCAGTATAAAACACTGATGTTCCACCAGTTATATTAGTCTTTGTTCAGTCTCTCCTCAGTATAAAACACTGATGTTCCACCAGTTATATTAGTCTTTGTTCAGTCTCTCCTCAGTATAAAACACTGATGTTCCACCAGTTATATTACTCTTTGTTCAGTCTCTCCTCAGTATAAAACACTGATGTTCTACCAGTTATATTCGTCTTTGTTCAGTCTCTCCTCAGTATAAAACACTGATGTTCCACCAGTTATATTCGTCTTTGTTCAGTCTCTCCTCAGTATAAAACACTGATGTTCCACCAGTTATATTCGTCTTTGTTCAGTCTCTCCTCAGTATAAAACACTGATGTTCCACCAGTTATATTCGTCTTTGTTCAGTCTCTCCTCAGTATAAAACACTGATGTTCCACCAGTTATATTCGTCTTTGTTCAGTCTCTCCTCAGTATAAAACACTGATGTTCCACCAGTTATATTCGTCTTTGTTCAGTCTCTCCTCAGTATAAAACACTGATGTTCCACCAGTTATATTCGTCTTTGTTCAGTCTCTCCTCAGTATAAAACACTGATGTTCCACCAGTTATATTCGTCTTTGTTCAGTCTCTCCTCAGTATAAAACACTGATGTTCCACCAGTTATATTAGCTTTTATTTAGTCTCTCCTCAGTATAAAACACTGATGTTCCACCAGTTACATTACTCTTTGTTCAGTCTCTCCTCAGTATAAAACACTGATGTTTCACCAGTTATATTAGTCTTTGTTCAGTCTCTCCTCAGTATAAAACACTGATGTTTCACCAGTTATATTAGTCTTTGTTCAGTCTCTCCTCAGTATAAAACACTGATGTTCCACCAGTTATATTCGTCTTTGTTCAGTCTCTCCTCAGTATAAAACACTGATGTTCCACCAGTTATATTAGTCTTTGTTCAGTCTCTCCTCAGTATAAAACACTGATGTTTCACCAGTTATATTAGTCTTTGTTCAGTCTCTCCTCAGTATAAAACACTGATGTTCCACCAGTTATATTCGTCTTTGTTCAGTCTCTCCTCAGTATAAAACACTGATGTTCCACCAGTTATATTAGTCTTTGTTCAGTCTCTCCTCAGTATAAAACACTGATGTTTCACCAGTTATATTAGTCTTTGTTCAGTCTCTCCTCAGTATAAAACACTGATGTTTCACCAGTTATATTAGTCTTTGTTCAGTCTCTCCTCAGTATAAAACACTGATGTTCCACCAGTTATATTCGTCTTTGTTCAGTCTCTCCTCAGTATAAAACACTGATGTTCCACCAGTTATATTAGTCTTTGTTCAGTCTCTCCTCTGTATAAAACACTGATGTTTCACCAGTTATATTAGTCTTTGTTCAGTCTCTCCTCAGTATAAAACACTGATGTTCCACCAGTTATATTCGTCTTTGTTCTGTCTCTCCTCAGTATAAAACACTGATGTTCCACCAGTTATATTCGTCTTTGTTATTCTCTCCTCAGTATAAAACACTGATGTTCTACCAGTTATATTAGTCTTTGTTCAGTCTCTCCTCAGTATAAAACACTGATGTTCCACCAGTTATATTAGTCTTTGTTCAGTCTCTCCTCAGAATAAAACACTGATATTCCACCAGTTATATTAGTCTTTGTTCAGTCTCTCCTCAGTATAAAACACTGATGTTCCACCAGTTATATTAGTCTTTGTTCAGTCTCTCCTCAGTATAAAACACTGATGTTCCACCAGTTATATTCGTCTTTGTTCAGTCTCTCCTCAGTATAAAACACTGATGTTCCACCAGTTATATTAGTCTTTGTTCAGTCTCTCCTCAGTATAAAACACTGATGTTTCACCAGTTATATTCGTCTTTGTTCAGTCTCTCCTCAGTATAAAACACTGATGTTTCACCAGTTATATTAGTCTTTGTTCAGTCTCTCCTCAGTATAAAACACTGATGTTCCACCAGTTATATTCGTCTTTGTTCTGTCTCTCCTCAGTATAAAACACTGATGTTCCACCAGTTATATTCGTCTTTGTTTAGTCTCTCCTCAGTATAAAACACTGATGTTCCACCAGTTATATTCGTCTTTGTTCAGTCTCTCCTCAGTATAAAACACTGATGTTCCACCAGTTATGTTCGTCTTTGTTCAGTCTCTCCTCAGTATAAAACAATGATGTTCCACCAGTTATGTTCGTCTTTGTTCAGTCTCTCCTCAGTATAAAACACTGATGTTTCACCAGTTATATTAGTCTTTGTTCAGTCTCTCCTCAGTATAAAACACTGATGTTCCACCAGTTATATTAGTCTTTGTTCAGTCTCTCCTCAGTATAAAACACTGATGTTTCACCAGTTATATTAGTCTTTGTTCAGTCTCTCCTCAGTATAAAACACTGATGTTCCACCAGTTATATTCGTCTTTGTTCAGTCTCTCCTCAGTATAAAACACTGATGTTCCACCAGTTATATTAGTCTTTGTTCAGTCTCTCCTCAGTATAAAACACTGATGTTTCACCAGTTATATTAGTCTTTGTTCAGTCTCTCCTCAGTATAAAACACTGATGTTTCACCAGTTATATTAGTCTTTGTTCAGTCTCTCCTCAGTATAAAACACTGATGTTCCACCAGTTATATTCGTCTTTGTTCAGTCTCTCCTCAGTATAAAACACTGATGTTCCACCAGTTATATTAGTCTTTGTTCAGTCTCTCCTCTGTATAAAACACTGATGTTTCACCAGTTATATTAGTCTTTGTTCAGTCTCTCCTCAGTATAAAACACTGATGTTGCACCAGTTATATTCGTCTTTGTTCTGTCTCTCCTCAGTATAAAACACTGATGTTCCACCAGTTATATTCGTCTTTGTTTAGTCTCTCCTCAGTATAAAACACTGATGTTCCACCAGTTATATTCGTCTTTGTTCAGTCTCTCCTCAGTATAAAACACTGATGTTCCACCAGTTATATTAGTCTTTGTTCAGTCTCTCCTCAGTATAAAACACTGATGTTTCACCAGTTATATTAGTCTTTGTTCAGTCTCTCCTCAGTATAAAACACTGATGTTCCACCAGTTATATTCGTCTTTGTTCAGTCTCTCCTCAGTATAAAACACTGATGTTCCACCAGTTATATTAGTCTTTGTTCAGTCTCTCCTCTGTATAAAACACTGATGTTTCACCAGTTATATTAGTCTTTGTTCAGTCTCTCCTCAGTATAAAACACTGATGTTCCACCAGTTATATTCGTCTTTGTTCTGTCTCTCCTCAGTATAAAACACTGATGTTCCACCAGTTATATTCGTCTTTGTTTAGTCTCTCCTCAGTATAAAACACTGATGTTTCACCAGTTATATTAGTCTTTGTTCAGTCTCTCCTCAGTATAAAACACTGATGTTCCACCAGTTATATTCGTCTTTGTTCTGTCTCTCCTCAGTATAAAACACTGATGTTCCACCAGTTATATTCGTCTTTGTTCAGTCTCTCCTCAGTATAAAACACTGATGTTCCACCAGTTATATTCGTCTTTGTTCAGTCTCTCCTCAGTATAAAACACTGATGTTTCACCAGTTATATTCGTCTTTGTTCAGTCTCTCCTCAGTATAAAACACTGATGTTCCAGCAGTTATATTCGTCTTTGTTCAGTCTCTCCTCAGTATAAAACACTGATGTTCCACCAGTTATATTAGTCTTTGTTCAGTCTCTCCTCAGTATAAAACACTGATGTTCCAGCAGTTATATTCGTCTTTGTTCAGTCTCTCCTCAGTATAAAACACTGATGTTCCAGCAGTTATATTAGTCTTTGTTCAGTCTCTCCTCAGTATAAAACACTGATGTTCCAGCAGTTATATTCGTCTTTGTTCAGTCTCTCCTCAGTATAAAACACTGATGTTCCAGCAGTTATATTAGTCTTTGTTCAGTCTCTCCTCAGTATAAAACACTGATGTTCCAGCAGTTATATTAGTCTTTGTTCAGTCTCTCCTCAGTATAAAACACTGATGTTCCAGCAGTTATATTCGTCTTTGTTCAGTCTCTCCTCAGTATAAAACACTAATGTTCCAGCAGTTATATTAGTCTTTGTTCAGTCTCTCCTCAGTATAAAACACTAATGTTCCACCAGTTATATTCGTCTTTGTTCAGTCTCTCCTCAGTATAAAACACTGATGTTCCACCAGTTATATTCGTCTTTGTTCAGTCTCTCCTCAGTATAAAACACTGATGTTCCAGCAGTTATATTAGTCTTTGTTCAGTCTCTCCTCAGTATAAAACACTGATGTTCCAGCAGTTATATTCGTCTTTGTTCAGTCTCTCCTCAGTATAAAACACTGGACAATCACCTACACAACATCACAATACCTACAATATCACCTTACTTCATCTCGTAGTCATTGTATTATTATCATCATATCATCACAGCAACAACAACAAGGCTATGATATTTTTTTAATTAATGGAGGTAGCCGAGCTCGGGTGGAAGGCTGTGAAAACCATTGAAATTTTTTGGAAAATGAGTTAAGATTACCAAAAAATTTTCAACAATCTGGCAACATGTTTAGTGTAAATCTTATCTTTTGAAGAAAATAATGAAAATAATATATAATGATAATAATCATAAAATAATATAATAATCATAATATAACATAACAATCATTATATAAGTAGTAATTAATAATAAAAATTAATAATAATTGTAATTATGTTAAAAATCATCATTTGGTAAGTCACAAAATAAGAGGCAGTTATCCCAGGAGGGAGACCAGAGGCGCATTAGTGCTTGAGAGAGTTATAAACACGTCTGATAACCATCCATTGCCCTCTTATCATACCCTCGCTGAACACCCAGCAACAACCCCCCTACCAGCAACCCCCACCCATACCACCTGCCCCTATAATTCCCTCACAGCCACATGTCTTCACCTATACCATGTTTGTAACTCATTCCTGCCTATCACAATCATACCTCCCCCCCCATATAATCCCCCATGACCACACACCTCCACCCACACCATCCCAACCAACAACCTACCCCCCACACAATCTGTCAATACAATTCCCCTCATGGCCACTTGCTCACATCTATATCATGCCCCTTACAACCACTATTCCCTCATGGCCACATGCCCCTATGACCTCACCAGCACACCTTACCTGACCTTTCACCCTAACATGCCATCAACATACCACTTAGTTACCAATCACTCTCATTACTACCAACTGCACAATCGCCCACCCAGTCATTGATCATCCAGTCACTATTCACACCACGCAACTGACAAGCACAACTTTTCACTCACACTACTCCCCCACAGCTTTAACTCACACCGCTCCCCCACAGCTTTCACTCACACCACTCCCCCACAGCTTCAAGCCCACACTAGTAAGTTTATTCAGGTATACACGCACCCAGCACCTTGCCAGCACCGCCCCGTGCCACTCCACCCAGCATTGCCCCACACTGCCCCGAGCCCTCGCTGCACCTTCTGCTGCATCCCCACCCGCGCCACCCACACTCTTTTTTGACCACCTACATTTTTCTCATAAGTTTTTACCCTCTACTCTCACCCCTCTCTTACTTCAGAATGACCCCCACCCCGCCCCCCGCCCCGCCCCCCGCACCGCCCCCCCACTCCTCAGCTGAAAGTTTTACAGGGTTGTCAACTTTTCATTTATTTCTCGGATTTTTATGAGTTGCCAGATTTACCTTTTCTCGAGAATGCTACCAATTTTTCTCGATTTTTTCAGGGTTTTTGCCTTTACCCTCCACGTCCTCGGATCAGGGTTCGATTCCAGGCGGGGAGGAAACATTTCGATGCATTTCCTTACACCGGTTGTCCTGTTCACCTGGTAGTAAATAAGTACCTTGGTGATAGTTGACTGGTGTGAGCCGCATCCTGGGGGACAAGATTGAGGACCAAAATGGAAATAAGACAGACAGTCCTCGATGACGCACTGACTTTCTTGGGTTATCCTGGGTTGCTAAGCCTCCGGGGTTAAAACTCCAAACGAGATCTTATCATAAGAACAAAAGCATGGAGGAACACTGCAGAAGGCCTACTGGCCCATACAAGGCAGATCCTTATCAAAACAATCCCTACCCAAAACTACCCAAGAATTAACTCCCATACCCTCGACACCAATCAAACCCAGCCCCTCCCAGTCATATATTTGTCCAATCTCTGGGAGTTGGGTGGGTGAGATGGAGTTGAATGTTGGAGGCGCAGGTAGTTTGGTGGGGGAAGCTTACGATGAGGAGTTATGGGAGGTGCGGGAGGGTCACCGTACAGAGGGGTGAGAGGCAGTCATTGTATACTACATACACTCACTGCTCAGTTGATCACTGTCTTCCTTACAATAAACACAACATTTATGTTTCCCATGTACATCATGAAATATATGGGTATATGACTGCTTGATAAATTAGACACATGTGCAACTCACCACACCTTTCTATGCTTTCCCTTACCACTCCCTCACAGTGCCTCTTCTCCCTCACCACACCTTTCTATGCTTTCCCTTACCACTCCCTCACAGTGCCTCTTCTCCCTCACCACACCTTTCTATGCTTTCCCTTACCACTCCCTCACAGTGCCTCTTCTCCCTCACCACACCTTTCTATGCTTTCCCTTACCACTCCCTCACAGTGCCTCTTCTCCCTCACCACACCTTTCTATGCTTTCCCTTACCACTCCCTCACAGTGCCTCTTCTCCCTCACCACACCTTTCTATGCTTTCCCTTACCACTCCCTCACAGTGCCTCTTCTCCCTCACCACACCTTTCTATGCTTTCCCTTACCACTCCCTCACAGTGCCTCTTCTCCCTCACCACACCTTTCTATGCTTTCCCTTAACACTCCCTCACAGTGCCTCTTCTCCCTCACCACACCTTTCTATGCTTTCCCTTACCACTCCTTCACAGTGCCTCTTCTCCCTCACCACACCTTTCTATGCTTTCCCTTACCACTCCCTCACAGTGCCTCTTCTCCCTCACCACACCTTTCTATGCTTTCCCTTACCACTCCTTCACAGTGCCTCTTCTCCCTCACCACACCTTTCTATGCTTTCCCTTACCACTCCTTCACAGTGCCTCTTCTCCCTCACCACACCTTTCTATGCTTTCCCTTACCACTCCCTCACAGTGCCTCTTCTCCCTCACCACACCTTTCTATGCTTTCCCTTACCACTCCCTCACAGTGCCTCTTCTCCCTCACCACACCTTTCTATGCTTTCCCTTACCACTCCTTCACAGTGCCTCTTCTCCCTCACCACACCTTTCTATGCTTTCCCTTACCACTCCCTCACAGTGCCTCTTCTCCCTCACCACACCTTTCTATGCTTTCCCTTACCACTCCTTCACAGTGCCTCTTCTCCCTCACCACACCTTTCTATGCTTTCCCTTACCACTCCCTCACAGTGCCTCTTCTCCCTCACCACACCTTTCTATGCTTTCCCTTACCACTCCCTCACAGTGCCTCTTCTCCCTCACCACACCTTTCTATGCTTTCCCTTACCACTCCCTCACAGTGCCTCTTCTCCCTCTCCACACCTTTCTATGCTTTCCCTTACCACTCCCTCACAGTGCCTCTTCTCCCTCACCACACCTTTCTATGCTTTCCCTTACCACTCCCTCACAGTGCCTCTTCTCCCTCACCACACCTTTCTATGCTTTCCCTTACCACTCCTTCACAGTGCCTCTTCTCCCTCACCACACCTTTCTATGCTTTCCCTTACCACTCCCTCACAGTGCCTCTTCTCCCTCACCACACCTTTCTATGCTTTCCCTTACCACTCCTTCACAGTGCCTCTTCTCCCTCACCACACCTTTCTATGCTTTCCCTTACCACTCCCTCACAGTGCCTCTTCTCCCTCACCACACCTTTCTATGCTTTCCCTTACCACTCCCTCACAGTGCCTCTTCTCCCTCACCACACCTTTCTATGCTTTCCCTTACCACTCCTTCACAGTGCCTCTTCTCCCTCACCACACCTTTCTATGCTTTCCCTTACCACTCCCTCACAGTGCCTCTTCTCCCTCACCACACCTTTCTATGCTTTCCCTTACCACTCCCTCACAGTGCCTCTTCTCCCGCACCACACCTTTCTATGCTTTCCCTTACCACTCCCTCACAGTGCCTCTTCTCCCTCACCACACCTTTCTATGCTTTCCCTTACCACTCCTTCACAGTGCCTCTTCTCCCTCTCCACACCTTTCTATGCTTTCCCTTACCACTCCCTCACAGTGCCTCTTCTCCCTCACCACACCTTTCTATGCTTTCCCTTACCACTCCCTCACAGTGCCTCTTCTCCCTCACCACACCTTTCTATGCTTTCCCTTACCACTCCTTCACAGTGCCTCTTCTCCCTCACCACACCTTTCTATGCTTTCCCTTACCACTCCCTCACAGTGCCTCTTCTCCCTCACCACACCTTTCTATGCTTTCCCTTACCACTCCCTCACAGTGCCTCTTCTCCATCACCACACTTTTCTATGCTTTCCCTTACCACTCCCTCACAGTGCCTCTTCTCCCTCACCACACCTTACTCATGCTTCCCATTACCACTCCCTCACAGCTTCTAGCCCTCACTGCCCCACTCCCACAGTCCCATGCCCACACCTTGCCCACACACATTCTAACATGCCATCTACACCCCTAGTCATGTAGCCATCAGCCATCCTAATTATTGCCCACACTAACTGAACACTCACCCACTTCGTCACCTCCACCCACACTGGGTCACCAACACTACCACCAACACTGGGTCACCAACACTACCACCCACACTGGGTCACCAACACTACCACCCACACTGGGTCACCAACACTACCACCCACATTAGGTCACAAACACTACCACCTACACTAGGTCACCAATACTATAACCCACACTAGGTCACCAATACTACAACCCACACTGGGTCACCAACACTACCACCCACACTTTGTCACCAACACTATATCCCATACTGGGTCACCAACACTGCCACCCATATGGTCACAATCACACCACCTCGTTGCTTACAGCCTCCCTTCCTACGCCCCTCCAAAACCCAACATCATAGGCATGTATGTATGTACACTAAAAACGACTTATAAAGGGTTTGGTACCAACCGCGGTTTTTGATATCTGCGGCAGACCTTGGAACTTGTCCCCCGCGGATAATGTCACAGTAAACAAGAAAAACAATCAATGTGAAAAAATAATGAACTTCCAAGTTCTGTCGGGATTTATCATGCTATAAAAGACCAGAAAAGATAACAGACCAGCAGAAGGCTTGTTATGCTTGTTTGACATTACATTTGTCCCAGTATGATGTGTGTGTGGGAGTATCAAGGACCTCTCATGCATAGCTCAAATTCTTCCTAAATTATATTAATTATAAATGAATGTAATTAATATAACTTTGAACTAATATTATTTTTAAAATCTATACTATTTTTTTATGAAGCTTGATTATATTTAAGTCAAGCATGAACTTCCTTGACACAACTACATCAGCTTTATAAAGCTTGATTCAATTATATTTCTGTCAAGCACAGACTTCCTTGACACAACTTTTTCAGCTTTATAAAGTTTGATTCAGTTATATTTCTGTCAAACATAGACTTGCTTGACACAACTTTATCAGCTTTATAAAGCTTGATTCAGTTATATTTCTGTCAAACATAGACTTGCTTGACACAACTTTATCAGCTTTATAAAGCTTGATTCAGTTATATTTCTGTCAAACATAGACTTGCTTGACACAACTTTATCAGCTTTATAAAGCTTGATTCAATTATATTTCTGTCAAACATAGACTTGCTTGACACAACTTTATCAGCTTTATAAAGCTTGATTCAATTATATTTCTGTCAAACATAGACTTGCTTGACACAACTTTATCAGCTTCTTGTAAATCATTTGGGTGGTTGAAATTTCTCACATGAATAAACAGAGCATCAGACTCTTGTCCTGTTCTAATGGCATATTTTAATGCCTATTAATATATGTTTTACTAGTTTTTTCATATATATTTTTACTTCTATATGTATGTTATTTTATTGTCTATATTGTATAAGTATTTTTTGTACAGTTTTACTTATTTGTCTTGGAAAAAGAGAGATATTTCGCCTATAAGTTGGTCTTCACAAGTCAATAACAGCTGTGGAAAGTTGTCTCTCAAGTATCACGTTATGTCGTATATTTGTGTCTTTCCATCGTCTGTATTATATTCCACTTTCTTCCACTTATTTGTCTTATATGATTGTGTATAATATTTTCCTTTTAAATAAGTGTGTAATTGTTTTAAGTGGTGATAGTTTATCTCTTTACATTTGGTTTTGTATTGTTTCATCCAGTGTTGAGAGAAGGTGCAATGACTACGATGCAGAGGTCGCAGCTGGCAGCCTGCGTAGATCCCTCAGAATCTGTACATGGACAAAATGAATCCCATCTCAGGGACAGCGAGGTGTTTACATCTGATCGCTCTAAACCTACTGTCCTTCATCAGGTGAGTGTTTTCTTCACTGTGGCTGTTCAATTCAATTCAGTTCAAGTTTATTCTCTATAAGGGTTACAATGTGGGGTTTACAGGTTTTGGGTATTGTGTGGTTTACATGTTATAAAATACTAATTACAGAGGGGGCCACTAGGACACCTAGCATGGCTAGGCATTTCGGGCAGACTTAGATTAATTCTTAAACGTTGGTTTTATCCACAATGCTCTGTACTAATTCAATGAGGGCACAATTATTTCCTCTACATAGGTAATTCACTATACCAACACAATGCTTCCTGGAAAGGTTTCTGATGTTGGTTAATAAGTAATGTGTGTCTGGTGAGGAAAGATGAAAAGGCTACTTTATTTGATAACATCTGAGTTCACCCCAGAAACACAGGAATACCTACCACAGCAGTGTTGTTCTTTCATGGATCCTGCAGGCTCTTGATCATAATATTCTTTCGAAAGGCATTTAGTTGTCGTCGAGCAAAGACGTGACCAACAATTTGTGTCCAACAATTTGTGTCCTACACAGTCGACATTTTCCACACTCGTTAACTTTTTTGCCAGATCGAGTGCTGAAGTGGTAAACAACCATAAAAGATTGATGATGTATCTATTTCGCCAATGGTTAAGAGAGTACCATTAAAAGAACTTCAGTTTTTGTCAGTAATATAGGTGCTTGACTAATTTATATGGGCTATAAAGGATATTGAGACATTCTTTGACTGCTATGTCGCTTGTCTAAAAAAAAAGAAGGGCTACAAGTGTGCAGCAATATTCAAGTCTGGAGAGCACATGTAAATTAAAGAATTTCATTATTGGCTGCGAATCTCTTGTTCTGAAGGTTTCAATTATCCTGCCTAGCAGTTTCCTTGCATTTGTAATAACACATCTGTGATCCTTGAATACAGGCTCTTCTGATATTATCACTTCTAAGTCCCTCACATTTCTATTATGTTCCATTTAGTGGTTTAATTAAGATTGTTTTATATTTTCTGCCAGATGTTAGTTTCTCAACTTTTCCATAACTAAGTAATAAGAATTTGTCGTCGCTGTGACGCCACTGAAAGCCCTGGTTAATATCAGCTTGGAGGTTGGTTGTGTCTTCAGTGGATGCCACTCTCATATAAGAACATAAGAAAGAAGGAACACTGCAACAGGCCTACTGGCCTATGTGGGGCAGGTCCAATTCCCCTACTGACTTAAGCACTGACCTAGTGACCTTAAGAACATAAGAAAGAAGGAACACTGCAGCAGGCCTACTGGCCCATACGAGGCAGGTCCGAGTCTCCTACCGGCTTAAGCCAATTCCCCAACCTAGTCAAGTCAGGTCACATTCACTTAAGGAAAGAACACGGCAACTGACCTAGTAGCACAAGCTAATCGGGTCCAACTCACACCCACCCACGCCCACTCATGTATTTATCTAACCTATTTTCAAAACTACACAACTTTTTAGCCTCTATAATTGTACTTGGGAGTTTGTTCCACTCATCCACTACTCTATTACCAAACCAGTGCTTTCCTATATCCTTCCTGAATCTAAATTTTTCCAACTTAAAATCATTGCTGAGTCCTCTCTTGGCTAGATATTTTCAGCACGTTATATACATCCCCTTTATTTATTCCTGTCTTCCATTTATACACCTCAGTCATATCCCCCCTAATTCTACGCCTTTCTAGAGAGTGCAGATTCAGGGCCCTCAGTCTATCCTCATAGGGAAGATTTCTGATACGTGGGATCAACTTTGTCATCCTCCTTTGTATGTTTTCCAGAGCATTTATGTCCATTCTGTAATACGGTGATTAAAACTGTGCAGCATAATCTAAATGAGGTCTAACCAAAATATATAGAGTTGAAGAATAACCTGAGGACTCCTATTATTTATGCTTCTTGATATGAAGCCAAGGATTCTGTTAGCTTTATTGCAAACACTTATGCACTGTTGTCTTGGTTTCAGATTACTGCTAACCAGAACTCCTAAATCTTTTTTGCAATCCGTAATATTAAGATCTACATTATTTAGTTTATATGTGGCATGGTTATTTTCCTGTCCAACATTTAGAACTTTGCATTTGTCTATATTAAACTGCATCTGCCACTTCTCCGACCACTGCATCAGTCTATTCAAATCTTCCTGGAGTGCTCTAATGCCCACGTCATAATGAATTCGACGGCCTATTTTGGCGTCATCGGCAAACTTGCTTATGTAGCTCTTTATGCCCTCATCAATGTCGTTTATGTAGATTGTAAACAACAGGGAGCCCAACACTGAACCCTGTGGAACACCGCTCGTGACGCTTCCTCACTTTGATTTCTCCCCATTTATGCAAACCCTCTGCTACCTATTTGTCAACCATGTCTGTATCCAGGAAAAAATTTCTCCTACTATTCCATGTGCCTTAATTTTCCTCAATAGTCTCTTATATGGGACCCTGTCAAAAGCCTTACTGAAGTCCATATACACAATATATTCATTACCATGATCTACCTCCTCAAATACCTTAGTGAGAAAAGTTAATAAATTCATAAGGCAGGAACGCCCCTTTGTAAAGCCATGCTGAGATTCAGTGATTAATTTTTGCTTTTCAAGGTGGCTACGAACTTCCTCGGCAATTATTGATTCCATAAATTTTCCCACTATGGATGTTAGGCTTATTGGTCTATAGTTCGAAGCTAAGGACCTGTCACCTGCTCTGAAAATAGGTATCACATTTGCTATTTTCCACTTATCTGGCACCATGCCAGTCTGTAGTGATATATTGAAAAGATTAGCGAGAGGTTTGCTAAGCTCCTCCTTACATTACATTACATTCCTGACCGTCTGACCTCACTAACCTAGTGAGGTAAGACACGTGACTTAGGTCCAACTCACACCAACCCACACCCTCTCATGTATTTATCCAACCTATTTTTAAAACTACACAACGTCTTAGCTTCTATGACGGTATTCTGGAGTTAGTTCCACTCATCCACAACTCTGTTACCAAACCAGTGCTTTCCCATATCCTTCCTGAATCTGATTTTTTCCAATTTAAAACCATTGATGTGAGTCCTGTCTGTGTTAGATATTTTTAGCATGCTATTTGCATCCCCTTTATTAATTTCTGTTTTCCATTTATACACCTCAGTCATAGCCCCCCTATTTCTATGTCTTTCTAGAGTGCAGATTCAGGGCTCTCAGTTTATCCTCATAGGGAAGATTTCTGATACATGGGATCAACTTTGTCATCCTCCTTTGTACGTTTTCCATTGCATTTATATCCATTCTGTAACATGGTTACCAAAACTGTGAAGCATAATCTAAATCCTTTTTGCAGTCCGTAATATTAAAATCTACATTATTTAGTTTATGTGTGCCATAGTTGTTTGCCTGCCCAACATTTAGAACTTTGCATTTGTCTATATTAAACTGCATCTGCCAGTTCTCCGATCACTGCATCAGTTTATTCAAGTCATCCTGGAGTGCTCTAATGTCCTCATTAGAATGAATTGGACTGCCTATTTTGGTGTCATCAGCAAATTTGCTTACGTCGCTAGTTATACCCTCATCTATGTCATTTATGTAGATTGTGAACAACAGGGGGCTCAACACTGACCTCTGTGGAACACAGCTTGTGACACATCACCATTCTGATTTCTCACTATTTATGCAAACTCTCTGCTGCCTATTTATTAACTATGCCTCTACCCATGCAAAAATTTCTCCTATTCCATATGCCCTAAGTTTCCTCAGTAGTCTCTGATGTGGAACTCTATTGAAAGCCTTAATGAAGTCCATATACATAATGTCATATTCATTACCATGATCCACCTTCTTAAATACCTTAGTGAAGAAAGTTAGTAAATTCTTAAGACAGGAACGCCTCTTTGTAAAACCATCCTGAGATTCATTAATCAATTTATGCCTTTCCAGATGGCTACGAATTGCTTCGGCAATTACAGATTCCATAAATTTACCAACTATGAAAGTAAGGCTTTTTGGTCTATAGTTCGAAGCCAAGGACCTGTCACCTGCCTTATAAATAGGAATTAAATTTGTCATTTTCCACTTGTCAGGCACTATACCAATTTGTAGTGATATATTGAAAAGATTAGCCAAAGGTATGCTAAGTTCCCCTTTACATTCCTTTAACACCTTTGCAAACAGTTTATCAGGACCTGGGGATTTGTTAGGTTTTAATTTCTTTATTTGTCTGAGCTCCATGTCATTAGTTACCCTAATCATACATAGTTTATTATCGCCCTGCTCTACATAATTTATTATTTCTGGAAATTCGCTAGTATCTTCCTGAGTAAAAACTGAGAGGAAGTAGGTATTGAAAAGTTCACACATTTCCTTATCCCTGTAAGTGATCCGACCTGAGTTACTCTTAAGTGAGCCTTTCTTGCCCCTAATCTAACTTCTGTATACCTGAAAGAACCCTTTTGGGTTAGTCTTTGAATCCCTTGCGATTTTAGCTGATAATCCCTTTTTGTTTTTTATTCCTCTTTTTATTTTTCTCTTTAACTGAATATATTGATTTCTTAACTGCACTTCCTCTCTTTTGATATGCCTATATATACCTCTCTCTTGACCACTGAGATATTTTAATCTATTGTTTATCCATTTGGGATCATTTTTGTTCGATCTAATTTTCCTACTCGGAACAAAAGTCGTCTGGGCAGCCAGCACTAAGCTCTGAAATACATGATAGTGGCAACCAACTCTACCTGCCTG
Organism: Cherax quadricarinatus; assembly: GCF_038502225.1. NCBI lineage: Eukaryota > Metazoa > Arthropoda > Malacostraca > Decapoda > Parastacidae > Cherax > Cherax quadricarinatus. The sequence continues at coordinate 19,714,067 of NC_091372.1, read as the reverse complement.
ACACATAGTAAGCTCGTCCCAGTTTAAGCCACCCAGGTAATTTCTCATACCCATGAAGTCGGCCAAGCGAAAATCTGGGACAGCGACTTGATTGCAGTTATCTGGGTAAGTCCATGATATATTGAAACTATGTGATTTGTGATCACTTTCCCTTAGATCATCACTAACCTCAATATTATTAACTAGTGATTCTTTGTTGGCAAGAACCAAGTCAAGCAGATTGTTTCCTCTAGTTGGTTCTGTCACAAACTGTTTTAAAAAGCAGTCTTGTGCCGTATCAAGAAAATCACTAGACTCAAAATTTCCTGTCATATTGTTCCAATTAATTTGTCTAAAGTTAAAATCTCCCATTAACACAACATTTTCATAGCTAAATGCCCTATGAATTTTATCCCATAGCAGTTTACTGCACTCCCTATGACGGTTTGGGAGCCTAGAAATCACACCCAAAGTTAATTTTTATTGACCTTCTAGAAACTGTAGCCAAACAGATTCTGTTCCTGATGTTTCTAATCTTACATCTTGTCTAACACAACAGTTTAAATTATCTCTGACTTACATCGCCACTCCACCACCCTTCCCGTTGACCCTATCAGTGTGGAATAGTTTATAGCCCGTGGCGGTGGTGGTGGTGGTGGAGTGTGGTGGTGGTGGTGGTGGTGGTGGCGGTGGTGGTGGCGGTGGTGGTGGTGGTGGTGGCGGTGGTGGTGGTGGTGGTGGTAAGTGGTGGTGGTGGTGGTGGTGGTGTTGGCGGCGGTGGTGGTGGGGGTGGTGGTGGTCGCGGAGGTGGTGGTGGCGGTGGTGGTGGTGGTGGTGGTGGTGGCGGTGGTCGCGGTGGTGGTGGTATTGGTGGTGGTGGCGGTGGTGGTGGTAATGGTGGCGGTGGTGGTGGCGGTGGTGGTGGCGGTGGTGGAGCGGTGGTGGTGGTGGTGGTGGTGGTAGGCGGTGGTGGTGGTGGTGGTGGTGGTGGTGGTGGTGGCGGTGGTGGGAGTGGTGGTGGTGGTGGCGGTGGTGGTGGTGGCGGTGGTGCTGCTGGAGGTGTTGGTGATGGTGGTGGTGGTGGGGGTGGTGATGGTGGTGGTGATAGTGGTGGTGATGGCAGTGCTGGTGGTGATGGTAGTAGTAGTAGTAGTAGTAGCAGTAGTAGTAGTAGTAGTAGTAGTAGTAGTAGTAGTAGTAGTAGTAGTAGTGGAAGTATTTGCACTTCACTTAACGTACAACTTTCAAAGCCCAGTAGTAACACTTTGCTTTAACTCTTGTTTACAGTTACATACAAATATTATATTACTTCTCATATTCACACTTATGGAACAGTAATTGCCCTCAAAAAATCAAAGAGACAGTAGCGGAAGAAAAACTGTTTTATATAACTGAAACAATGCAAGAATTGTCCTGTCAACAAGTGGGATGACGGTGTAACAACGCACAAAATGCTTAGTAAAGGTATAACTGGATCTTCATCTTTCTAATCAGTACAATACAATGGGTAATGCTGAACAGAGTTGAGTTGGAGGCTGTGACAGTAAAAAGTTGTGTTCCGCAAGGTACTGTACTCTCCTCATTCTCTTCCTCATCCTCATATCAGACATGGACAGAAATGTCCATGTCTTCTTTTGTTTACGATAGTATAATGTTCATAAGATTGTCATCCACTGAAGAGGTGGTAAATCTTCAAGCGGATATAAACCAAGTTTTCTAATAGGCCACGGGAGACTATATGATGTTCAAATGAGGACGAATTTGAGTTATTCCGTTTTGGAAAAACTTCACAAAATAATAGCTAGAATGGATTATACTGCAAACATTAATACCACAATACCTGGAGTATACCTGGAGAGAGTTCCGGGAGTCAACGTCACCGCGGACCGGTTTGTGACCAGGCCTCATGGTGGATCAGGGCCTGATACCAGCGAAAAAGTAATTGAAGTGGTAATGTGAGAGGATCTCACTTTCAAATATCACAACAGTGTCACTATCACATCAGCGAGGAAAATGATAGGATGGAGAATGAGAATTTTCAAAACAAGAGATGCTATGCCAATGATCCTGTTTAAATCACTTGTTGTCTCCCTGCTGGAATACTGTTGTACACAAACATCCCAACTCAAGGCAGGTGAAGTCGCAGATCTAGAGCACGTCACTGCTCGTATGAGATCAATCAAGCACCTTAATTATTGGGAACGTTTTGAGTTTCATGTACTCCTTGGAACACAGGCGAGAGAGAGAGAGAGAGAGAGAGAGAGAGAGAGAGAGAGAGAGAGAGAGAGAGAGAGAGAGAGAGAGAGAGAGAGAGAGAGAGAGAGAGAGAGAGATCATAATTTTCACCTGGATAATCCAAGAGGGACTGGTCTAAAATCAACAAAGGGAAATCACTCCCTACGAAAGCAAAAGACTAGGCGGACGGCGCAACATTCCCCCACATGAAAAACACAGTTGCTACGAGTACAGTAAGAGAAAAACACGGTTGCTACGAGTACACTAAGAGAAAAACACTGTTGCTACAAGTACACTAAGAGAAAAAACACGGTTGCTACGAGTACACTAAGAGAAAAACACGGTTGCTACGAGTACACTAAGAGAAAAACACGGTTGCTACGAGTACACTAAGAGAAAAACACAGTTGCTACGAGTACACTAAGAGAAAACACAAAAAGTGTCCTGGACCTAAGACTGTTTAACAGCTTACCACCATACATAAGGGGAATTAACAATAGACCCCTAGTTACCTTCAAGAGGCAGCTGGACAGATACCTAAAGTCAGTACCCCACCAGCCGGGTTGTGGTTCGTACGTCAGTTTGCGTGCAACCAGCAGTTATAGCCTGGTTGACCAGTGCCTAATTCTATCACGAGACCTGGTCTCAGACCGAGCCGTAAGGGTGTTGACATCCGAAACCCGCTCCATGCATTCGCCAGGTATACTCCAGGAATGTTCCAGGTGTACTCCAGGTATACTCCAGGTATACTCCAGGTATCCTCCAGGTATACTCCAGGTATCCTCCAGGTATACTCCAGGTATGTTCCATGTATCCTTCAGGTATACTCCAGGTATCCTCCAGGTATACTCCAGGTATCCTCAAGGTATACTACAGGTATCCTCCAGGTATCCTCCAGGTATGTTCCAGGTATACTCCAGGTATACTCCAGGTATGTTCCAGGTATCCTCCAGGTATACTAGAGGTATCCTCCAGGTATGGTTTAGAAAGACACGTAAGCAAACACTATGACATATTTATTAGAAAACGTTTCGGTCCTGGGACCTTGATCACTTTTAACATACAGAGGTAGATAGGCATTATATATATAGGCGGAGAGTGAGGTGTGACGCACGTGACCTGAGGAATGTCATAAGAACATAAGAACATAAGAATGGAGGAACACTGTAGTAGGCCTACTGGCCCATGCGAGGCAGGTCCTTATCAAAACAACCTCTGCCTATGATGAAGAGGTAGACGTTGAAATCATGTGACTCCTGTGTTGTTGGGTTGGTGGTGCTTAAGTATCATGTATGCCAATGTTTTTGAAATTTTGTAGTTTCCAGCGTTGCGTTCTATAGTGTCGGTGACGGCGATTAGTGAGGCTTCTAGGCACCGTCGGCGTCTGAGGTCTGGTTCGGTGAGAACGAGTTGTGCCTCATTCCAGTTCATCAAATGTCCCGTGGAGTCTCTGTGGAGGACACAGGCGTATCTTACATCGTCTCTGTTAGAGGCATTTCGATGCTCATTCAAGCGGACTGCAAGATCTCTGCCTGTCTCGCCTACATATTTCTTGGGACAGAACCCACAGGGGATAGTGTAGACGCCTGCTGTAGAAGTTAGAGGTGTGGGGCTGCGTTTCGTAGTGAGGTCTTTGACAGATGATGTGTTTATGGTGGAAACGTTGATGTTACTCATAGCAAGTGCCCGGCGAGTATTCGTGGCAATATCACCACATGGGAGTACTATGAACTGCTTAGGGGGCTGTTCCATGGGCGGTTTGTTGAGAATAGCTTGTGCCTTAAGTCTGCAATCTCGGATGAAGAAAGATGGGAACTGAAGACGTGTAAAGGCTTGTGTTATGTAAGTGCATTCTTCTTCTAGAAAACAAGGGCTGGAGATGCGAAGAGCTCTCAAGAAGAAGCCAATGAGGACTCCTCTCTTAGTGCACTAAACCAACTTGTCGGTATTTATTACCAAGGTTTATACCATCCTCCAGGTATACTCAAGGTATCCTCCAGGAATACTCCAGGTATACTACAGGTATCTTCCAGGTATCCTCCAGGTATACTCCAGGTACCCTCCAGGTATACTCCAGGTATCCTCCAGGTTTACTCCAGGTATACGTTCCAGGTATCCTCCAGGTATACTCCAGGTATCCTCCAGTTATACTCCAGGTATCCTACAGGTGTACTCCAGGTATCCTCCAGGTATACTCCAGATATGTTCTAGGTATCCTCCAGGTATACTCCAGGTATACTCCAGGTATACTCCAGGTATACTCCATGTATCCTCCAGGTATACTCCAGGTATGTTCCAGGTATCCTCCAGGTATACTCCAGGTATCCTCCAGGTAAACTCCAGGTATACTCCAGGTATCCTCCAGGAATACTCCAGGTATACTCCAGGTATACTCCAGGAATCCTCCAGGTATCCTCCTGGTATACTCCAGGTATACTCCAGGAATGTTCCAGGCATCCTCCAGGTATACTCCAGGTATCCTCCAGGTATACTCCAGGTATCCTCCAGGTAAACTCCAGGTATCCTCCAGGTATACTCCAGGTATACTCCTGGTATGTTCCAAGTATCCTACATGTATCCTCCAGGTATACTTCAGGTATCCTCCAGGTACACTAAAGGTATCCTCCAGGCATACTCCAGGTATCCTCCAGGTATACTTCAGGTATACTCCAGTTATTCTCCAGGTATACTCCAGGTATCCTCCAGGTATCCTGCAGGTATACTCTAGGTATACTTCAGGTACACTCCAGGTATACTCCAGGTATACTCCAGGTATGCTCCAGGTATCCTCCAGGTATACTCCAGATATACTCTAGGTACATTCCAGGTATCCGCCAGGTATACTCCAGGTATACTCCAGATACACTCCAGGTATACTCCAGGTGCACTCCATTTATCCTCCAGGTATACTCCAGGTATACTCCAGGTATCCTCCAGGTATACTCTAGGTATACTCCAGGTATCCTCCAGGTAAGCTCCAGGTGTCCTCCAGGTATGCTCCAGGTATCCTCCCGGTATACTCCAGGTATACTCCAGGTACATTCCAGGTATCCTCCAGGTATACTCCAGGTATACTTCAGGTACACTCCAGGTATACTCCAGGTACACTCGAGGAATCCTCCAGGTATACTCCAGGTATACTCCAGGTACATTCCAGGTATCCTCCATGTATACTCCAGGTATGGTATAAACCTTGGTAATAAATACCGACAAGTTGGTTTAGAAAGACACGTAAGCAAACACTATAACATATTTATTAGAAAACGTTTCGGTCCTGGGACCTTGATCACTTCTGGTATACTCCAGGTACACTCCAGGTATCCTCTAGGTATACTCCAGGTATCCTCCAGGTATACTCCAGGTATACTACAGGTATCCTCCAGGTATCCTCCAGGTATACTCCAGGTATACTCCAGGTATCCTCCAGGTATACTCCAGGTATGTTCCAGGTATCCTCCAGGTATACTCCAGGTATGTTCCAGGTATCCTCCAGGTATACTCCAGGAATATTCCAGGTATCCTACAGGTATCCTCCACGTGTCCTCCAGGTATACTCCAGGTATCCTCCAGGTATCCTCCAGGTATCCTCCAGGCACACTCCAGGTATCCTCCAGGTATCCTTCAGGTATACTCCAGGTATCCTCCAGGTATACTCCAGGTATCCTCCAGGTATACTCCAGATACCCTCCAGGTATACTCCAGGTATGTTCCAGGTATCCTCCAGGTATAATCCAGGTATACACCAGGTATCCTCCAGATATACTTAAGGTATACTCCAGGTATCCTCCAGGTATACTCCAGGTATTCTCCAGGTGTCCTCCAGGTACACTTCAGGTATACTCCAGGTACACTCCACTTATCCTCCAGGTATCCTCCAGGTATACTCCAGGTATACTCCAGGTATCCTCCAGGCATCCTCCAGGTATACTGTAGGTATCCTCCAGGTATACTCCAGGTATGTTCCAGGTATCCTCCAGGTATACTCCAGGTATACTCGAGGTATCCTCCAGGTATACTCCAGGTATACTCCAGGTATCCTCCATGTATACTCCAGGTATACTCCAGGTATCCTCCAGGTATACTCCAGGTATGCTCCAGGTATACTCCAGGTACACTCCAGGTATCCTCCAGGTATCCTCCAGGTATGCTCCAGGTATACTCCAGGTATCCTCCAGGTATACTCCAGGTATCTTCCAGGTATACTCCAGGTATCTTCTAGGTATACTCCAGGTATACTCAAGGTTCACTCCAGGTATCCTCCAAATATACTCCAGGTATCCTCCAGGTATACTCCAGGTATGCTCAAGGTACACTCCAGGTACACTCCAGGTATCCTCCACGTATACTGCAGGTGTCTTCCAGGTATACTGCAGGTATCTTCCAGGTATACTCCAGGTATACTGCAGGTATCCTCCAGGTATACTCCAGGTATCCTCCAGGTATACTCCAGGTATCCTCCAGGTACACTCCAGGTATCCTCCAGGTACACTACAGGTATACTCCAGGTATGCTCCAGGTATCCTCCAGGTATCCTCCAGGTATACTCCAGGTATCTCACTATTAAACCATAATAGGGAAAGAATCTTGGACGATGTTGTGGTCCACCTGGATCAATATTCATCCATAAACTTATAAAAGTCCAAGACGGACTAAGGTGTTTTAATTTTGTTTTTTCTTCCAAGTTATGGGTCAGTAGTGAATTGTTGTGGTTATGTTATTTTAGGTTAATAGTTGAGTGGCGCTGTTAAGGTATTGTGGTTTTTTTTTCATTTTAACTTAGTTACGTGATATCAGTTGTGTAATGGACTGCTTCTTAAAGTATATTGACGATTCACGAATATTAATTCATGGAACGGTCAGGATTCTAACCCGTTGCATGTCAGGCGTACAAGTAACAGAGAGGTGCTGTAACACTGAACAACAGAGTGGTGATATAACACTGTACAAGTAACAGAGTAGTGCTGTAACACTGTACAAGTAACAGAGTAGTGCTGAAACACTGTACAAGTAACAGAGTGGTGCTGTAACACTGTACAAGTAACAGAGTGGTGTTGTAACACTGTACAAGTAACAGAGTGGTGATATAACACTGTACAAGTAACAGAGTGGTGCTGTAACACTGTACAAGTAACAGAGTGGTGCTGTAACACTTTACAAGTAACAGAGTGGTGTTGTAACACTGTACAAGTAACAGAGTGGTGTTGTAACACTGTACATGTAACAGTGGTGCTGTAACACTGTACAAGTAACAGAGTGGTGCTGTAACACTGTACAAGTAACAGGGTGGTGTTGTAACACTGTACATGTAACAGTGGTGTTGTAACACTGTACATGTAACAGTGGTGTTGTAACACTGTACATGTAACAGTGGTGATGTAACACAGTACATGTAACAGTAGTGTTGTAACACAGTACATGTAACAGTGGTGTTGTAACACTGTAGATGTAACAGTGGTGTTGTAACACAGTACATGTAACAGTGGTGTTGTAACACTGAACATGTAACAGTGGTGTTGTAACACTGTACATGTAACAGTGGTGTTGTAACACTGTACATGTAACAGTGGTGTTGTAACACTGTACATGTAACAGTGGTGTTGTAACACAGTACATGTAACAGTGGTGATGTAACACTGTACACGTAACAGTGGTGTTGTAACACTGTACATGTAACAGTGGTGCTGTAACACTGTACATGTAACAGTAGTGCTATAACACTGTACATGCAACAGTGGTGTTGTAACACTGTACATGTAACAGTGGTGCTGTAACACAGTACATGTAACAGTGGTGATGTAACACTGTACATGTAACAGTGGTGATGTAACACTGTACATGTAACAGTGGTGCTGTAACACTGTACATGTAACAGTGGTGATGTAACACTGTACATGTAACAGTGGTGTTGTAACACTGTACATGTAACAGTGGTGTTGTAACACAGTACATGTAACAGTGGTGCTGTAACACTGTACATGTAACAGTGGTGATGTAACACTGTACATGTAACAGTGATGTTGTAGCACAGTACATGTAACAGTGGTGATGTAACACTGTACATGTAACAGTGGTGCTGTAACACAGTACATGTAACAGTGGTGATGTAACACTGTACATGTAACAGTGGTGTTGAAACACTGTACATGTAACAGTGGTGCTGTAACACTGTACATGTAACAGTGGTGATGTAACACTGTACATGTAACAGTGGTGTTGTAACACTGTACATGTAACAGTGGTGCTGTAACACTGTACATGGAACAGTGGTGATGTAACACTGTACATGTAACAGTGGTGTTGTAACACTGTACAAATAACAGTGGTGACGTAAAACAGTACATGTAACAGTGGTGTTGTAACACTGTACATGTAACAGTGGTGCTGTAACACTGTACATGTAACAGTGGTGTTGTAACACTGTACAAGTAACAGTGGTGTTGTAACACTGTACATGTAACAGTGGTGCTATAACACTGTACATGTAACAGTGGTGCTGTAACACTGTACTAGTAACAGAGTGGTGCTGTAACACTGTACATGTAACATTGGTGCTGCAACACTGTACATGTAACAGTGGTGCTGTAACACTGTACATGTAACAGTGGTGCTGTAACACTGTACATCTAACAGTGGTGTTGTAACACTGTACACATAACAGTGGTGCTGTAACACTGTACAAGTAACAGAATGGTGCTGTAACACTGTACATGTAACAATGGTGTTGTAACACTGTACAAGTAACAGAGTGGTGCTGTAACACTGTACATGTAACAGTGGTGCTGTAACAGTGTATATGTAACAGTGGTGCTGTAACACTGTACATGTAACAGTGGTGCTGTAACACTGTACATGTAAGTGGTCCTGTAACACTGTACATGTAACAATGGTGTTGTAACACTGTACAAGTAACAGAGTGGTGCTGTAACACTGTACATGTGACAGTGGTGCTGTAACACTGTACATGAAACAGTGGTGTTGTAACACTGTACATGTAACAGTGGTGCTGTTACACTGTACATGTAACAGTGGTGCTGTAACACTGTACATGTAACAGTGGTGCTCTAACACTGTACATGTAACAGTGGTGCTGTAACACTGTACATGTAACAGTGGTGCTGTAACACTGTACATGTAACAGTGGTGCTGTAACACTGTACATGTAACAGTGGTGCTGTAACACTGTACATGTAACAGTGGTGCTGTAACACTGTACATGTAACAGTGGTGCTGTAACACTGTACATGTAACAGTGGTGCTGTAACACTGTACATGTAACAGTGGTGCTGTAACACTGTACATGTAACAGTGGTGCTGTAACACTGTACATGTAACAGTGGTGCTGTAACACTGTACATGTAACAGTGGTGCTGTAACACTGTACATGTAACAGTGGTGCTGTAACACTGTACATGTAACAGTGGTGCTGTAACACTGTACATGTAACAGTGGTGCTGTAACACTGTACATGTAACAGTGGTGCTGTAACACTGTACATGTAACAGTGGCGCTGCAACACTGTACATGTAACAATGGTGTTGTAACACTGTACAAGTAACAGAGTGGTGCTGTAACACTGTACATGTGACAGTGGTGCTGTAACACTGTACATGTAACAGTGGTGCTGTAACACTGTACATGTAACAGTGGTGCTGTAACACTGTACATGTAACAATGGTGTTGTAACACTGTACATGTAACAGTGGTGCTGTAACACTGTACATGTAACAGTGGCGCTGCAACACTGTACATGTAACAATGGTGTTGTAACACTGTACAAGTAACAGAGTGGTGCTGTAACACTGTACATGTGACAGTGGTGCTGTAACACTGTACATGTAACAGTGGTGCTGTAACACTGTACATGTAACAGTGGTGCTGTAACACTGTACATGTAACAATGGTGTTGTAACACTGTACATGTAACAGTGGTGCTGTAACACTGTACATGTAACAGTGGTGCTGTAACACTGTACATGTAACAGTGGTGCTGTAACACTGTACATGTGACAGTGGTGCTGTAACACTGTACATGTGACAGTGGTGCTGTAACACTGTACATGTAACAATGGTGTTGTAACACTGTACATGTAACAGTGGTGCTGTAACACTGTACATGTGACAGTGGTGCTGTAACACTGTACATGTAACAGTGGTGCTGTAACACTGTACATGTAACAGTGGTGCTGTAACACTGTACATGTATCAGTGGTGCTGTAACACTGTACATGTGACAGTGGTGCTGTAACACTGTACATGTAACAATGGTGTTGTAACACTGTACATGTAACAGTGGTGCTGTAACACTGTACATGTAACAATGGTGTTGTAACACTGTACACATAACAGTGGTGCTGTAACACTGTTCAAGTAACAGAATGGTGCTGTAACACTGTACATGTAACAATGGTGTTGTAACACTGTCCAATAACAGAGTGGTGCTGTAACACTGTACATGTAACAGTGGTGCTGTAACAGTGTATATGTAACAGTGGTGCTGTAACACTGTACATGTAACAGTGGTGCTGTAACACTGTACATGTAAGTGGTCCTGTAACACTGTACATGTAACAATGGTGTTGTAACACTGTACAAGTAACAGAGTGGTGCTGTAACACTGTACATGTGACAGTGGTGCTGTAACACTGTACATGAAACAGTGGTGTTGTAACACTGTACATGTAACAGTGGTGCTGTTACACTGTACATGTAACAGTGGTGCTGTAACACTGTACATGTAACAGTGGTGCTCTAACACTGTACATGTAACAGTGGTGCTGTAACACTGTACATGTAACAGTGGTGCTGTAACACTGTACATGTAACAGTGGTGCTGTAACACTGTACATGTAACAGTGGTGCTGTAACACTGTACATGTAACAGTGGTGCTGTAACACTGTACATGTAACAGTGGTGCTGTAACACTGTACATGTAACAGTGGTGCTGTAACACTGTACATGTAACAGTGGTGCTGTAACACTGTACATGTAACAGTGGTGCTGTAACACTGTACATGTAACAGTGGTGCTGTAACACTGTACATGTAACAGTGGTGCTGTAACACTGTACATGTAACAGTGGTGCTGTAACACTGTACATGTAACAGTGGTGCTGTAACACTGTACATGTAACAGTGGTGCTGTAACACTGTACATGTAACAGTGGCGCTGCAACACTGTACATGTAACAATGGTGTTGTAACACTGTACAAACACTGTAACACTGTACATGTAACAGTGTGTACATGTAACCATGGTGCTGTAACACTGTACATGTGTGGTGCTGTAACAGTGGTGCTGTAACACTGTACACTGTACATGTAACAGTGGTGCTGTAACACTGTACATGTCACAGTGGTGCTGTAACACTGTACATGTAACAGTGGTGTAACACTGTACATGTAACAGTGGTGCTGTAACACTGTACATGTGTGGTGTGTAACACTGTACATGTAACAGTGGTGCTGTAACACTGTACATGTAACAATGGTGTTGTAACACTGTACATGTAACAATGGTGTTGTAACACTGTACATGTGACAGTGGTGCTGTAACACTGTACATGTAACAGTGGTGCTGTAACACTGTACATGTAACAGTGGTGCTGTAACACTGTACATGTAACAATGGTGTTGTAACACTGTACATGTAACAGTGGTGCTGTAACACTGTACATGTAACAGTGGTGCTGTAACACTGTACATGTAACAGTGGTGCTGTAACACTGTACATGTAACAGTGGTGCTGTAACACTGTACATGTAACAGTGGTGCTGTAACACTGTACATGTAACAATGGTGTTGTAACACTGTACATGTAACAGTGGTGCTGTAACACTGTACATGTGACAGTGGTGCTGTAACACTGTACATGTAACAGTGGTGCTGTAACACTGTACATGTAACAGTGGTGCTGTAACACTGTACATGTATCAGTGGTGCTGTAACACTGTACATGTAACAATGGTGTTGTAACACTGTACATGTAACAGTGGTGTTGTAACACTGTACATGTAACAGTGGTGCTGTAACACTGTACATGTAACAGTGGTGCTGTAACACTGTACATGTAACAGTGGTGCTGTAACACTGTACATGTGACAGTGGTGCTGTAACACTGTACATGTAACAATGGTGTTGTAACACTGTACATGTAACAGTGGTGCTGTAACACTGTACATGTAACAGTGGTGTTGTAACACTGTACATGTAACAGTGGTGCTGTAACACTGTACATGTAACAGTGGTGTTGTAACACTGTACATGTAACAGTGGTGCTGTAACACTGTACATGTAACAATGGTGTTGTAACACTGTACAAGTAACAGAGTGGTGTTGTAACACTGTACATGTAACAGTGGTGCTGTAACACTGTACATGTAACAGTGGTGCTGTAACACTGTACATGTAACAGTGGTGTTGTAACACTGTACATGTAACAGTGGTGCTGTAACACTGTACATGTAACAGTGGTGCTGTAACACTGTACATGTAACAGTGGTGCTGTAACACTGTACATGTAACAGTGGTGCTGTAACACTGTACATGTAACAGTGGTGCTGTAACACTGTACATGTAACAGTGGTGCTGTAACACTGTACATGTAACAGTGGTGCTGTAACACTGTACATGTAACAGTGGTGCTGTAACACTGTACATGTAACAGTGGTGCTGTAACACTGTACATGTAACAGTGGTGCTGTAACACTGTACATGTAACAGTGGTGCTGTAACACTGTACATGTAACAGTGGTGCTGTAACACTGTACATGTAACAGTGGTGCTGTAACACTGTACATGTAACAGTGGTGCTGTAACACTGTACATGTAACAGTGGTGCTGTAACACTGTACATGTAACAGTGGTGCTGTAACACTGTACATGTAACAGTGGTGCTGTAACACTGTACTATACCTGGTCATTATAGTTGTTTGCTCATTGACAGTTCATGGCTACGATAGTGGTGGCTCTCACACAAGTGGACGTTGGTGCAGTAAATGGCTTTGCTGGAGTAACGTTGCCACAGTTGATGGATCAATCCTCGGACGATCTCCAGTTCAACACCTCAGAGTCAGCACTTTTCGGTACGTTAATAAAATTTTATATAACTAGATCTGAAAAAACTATCAATTTAAAAAATCTTGTCATATATTGACGAGTGCGCGCGTGTTTTTGTGTGTACTTACCTATTTGTGGTTGCAGGGGTCGAGTCATAGTTCCTGGCCCATCCCCTTCACTTCATCTCTACAGAACATGACCTTAAAACATTCTTAAGTGAGGCTGGACTAACAGTATCAGAGTAAAGTGCAGATAATACCCATAGTCCACCGTTAGTATTATATTGTCATAAATTTGTGCCCCCCTAAAATTCTAATACCCCAACTACTTTTGATTGTCATTGTTGTATTCAACGACCATTCTACCTCATAGTCTTAATTTTGTTTAATATCTCCAGAATCTTTCTCCTTTTTTACAACTTACCACATCACTGTTCTATCTTATTTTATTATAAACTAACCATAACTTGTCTTCAATAATTCTACCTCACTTTAAAAAATACTCAATTGCCCAATTTTATTCTAAATCCCTTTTTTTGCCCAATTTTACTTTAAACTATATTGATCAAACTTATTGTAAACTTCTTTTACTGACCATTTTTATTCCATACTTTTTTAAACTAGTATTTTTAACTACAACTTTTATATTATCCTGTCTACCATCTTACTAGCATATTATAACCAAGTTATTGCCATTTTTATTTTTATCATTTTTTTTATTATTCTTTTGCTACCTTAATTTGTGTATTTTATCCTGTCAATTTTAATCTAATTATACTCTAATTCTTGTAAACAACTTATATAAGACCTTAGTGCAATTACAATTGAGAGTCTTGTGCCTTTATTATATTATTAGATTAATCACAGTTTTACTCTAGCTCATTCTAGCTCAATACATAGTCAATACCAAATTCACTATATTAGACCATAGTGCAATTACTAGTGAGAGACTGGTGCTATTTGTAATTTGTATTTTTATATTATTAGACTAAACCTAGTTATACTATAGCTCTTTCTAGCTCAATACATAGTCAATACCAAATTCACTATATTAGACCATAGTGCAATTACTAGTGAGAGAGTAGTGCTATTTTTAATCTGTATTTTTATATTATTAGATTAAATTCAGTTGTACCATAGCTCATTCTAACTCAATACATAGTCAATACCAAATTCACTATATTAGACCATAGTGCAATTACTAGTGAGAGACTAGTGCTATTTTTAATTTGTATTTTTATATTATTAGATTAAACCTATTGTACTATAGCTCATTCTAGCTAAAAAACATAGACTCCACAAAAGTCATTATTAGACCTTAGTGCAATTACAAGTGAGAGTCTTGTTCTATTTTTAATTTGTATTTTTATATTACTAGTTTATACCTAGTTGTACTTTAGTTCATTCCAGCACAACACATAGACAACATCAACTTCATTATGTGTAGTAGTGACTATACCCTACATGACCAAAATACTCTAGCTATATACTTGTCCAAACTTCCCACCACTACAGATATCAGTACTAGAACACAACACACAACTCAGGAAATAAATAACCATAATTCAAACCTAGAAGATGATTGATCACGTTGACCCTGATCTAAACCTCCATAATCTGACACCCAATCAAAACCTATTGGAAAGTAACTGCCTTTATTACACAGCATCACAAGCCAGCACTATCCTAAACAATGCTAAAAGTCTATCAATACTTAACTACAACATCAGGTCCTTAAGCAAACACTATGATGTCCTCCTGGCACTCCTTGAATCACTAAAGACACCCTTCTCCTGCATTATTCTTACTGAGACCTGGCTTAAGCAAGACACAATAGATATCTACCCTCTACCAGGATACACAGCAATTCACAACTGCAGACCAAACCAAGTTGGGGGAGTATTGCAATCTATTACTCTAACCAATTATCTTGTATTAGCACAACTTGCTTTAGTGATGAATATGGGGAATACATTTTTGCTAATTTTACTGTAAAAAAAACTTAAGACGCCTATAACAATCGGTGCCATTTACCGGATACCTCACACAAACATCCCAAAGTTCAGTGAGAAATTAAAGTCACTAATAACAAACAGACAAATGAATAAGCACCACCTTCTCTTAGGTGGAGACTTCAACATCAACCTTGGCCTACCAGATGATCAGCCTGTAACTGATTTCATCAACAATATGAACAACACACTTCTCATAACAACAATAACTAAACAAACCAGGCTCACTGAGACACGTGCAACCATAATAGACCACATATGGACCAATATATTAGCCCCCCTTAAATCAGGGATAATTACAGATAACACTACAGACCACTACCCTACCTTCCTCCTGACAAACATTAGTAAACCACCACTTGAACAAAGTCTCATTTAGACTCCATGACGAGGCCTCAATAAGGAAGTTCACAGCTGACCTAGAGACTGTTGACTGGCCTACAGAATTCTCCAAGGCCAATGGTATTGATGACTGGACAGACATTTTTCTTAGCAAATTACTTAGACTATACAACAAACATTGTCCTATAAAAACGAAACAGATCACAAACAAACGGCTTGGTTGCCCATGGCTAACCAGCACCATTCTGAAATCCATTGACAAGAAACACCAATATGAAAAGCAATATAGACAGGGCTTAATACACAAAGATATTCTTAAACACTATTCATCAGTTCTCACCAAAGTAATAATGAAAGCCAAACATCTATACGACTCCAGTAGATTCACAGACACTAGAGGAGATATAAAAAAGACCTGGAAAACACTCTCTCAGATTCTAGGGGACCCACAAACTGAACAAAAAAACAAGAATATAGTCCTAACTAAACCTAATGAAACACCACTACATCCCACTGACACAGCTAACAAGATAAACGACTTCTCCTCAACCATAGGATCTAATCTCGCCAATAAAATCCCACATACCAATGCCCATGCCAGGGACTACCTAGATGGGAATTTCCAAAATTCCTTCTATCTTGCACCAACTGAGCCCACGGAAGTCACTGAGATTATAAAGTCACTAAAAATAACTCAGGGAATCTGTCTCATGTCCCACCATTACGGTACAAGCGAGCGGCCCATGTAGTTTCGCATGCTATTTCATTACTTTTTAACAAGTCACTAGAAACTAGCACCTTCCCGAAACTACTCAAGATGGCAAGGGTTACACCAATACATAAAGGTGGTGACCATACAGACTTAAACAACTATAGGCCAATATCAAACTTACCATTGCTATCCAAAATCTTTGAGAAACTCGTGCAGAGGAGACTATATTCATTTATAATGGCACAAAAGATACTCAACCCCTGCCAACTTGGATTCAGGAAAAATAAAAGCAGTGACGATGCAATCATAAAAATGCTAGATCTGCTTTACACAGCATTGGAAAATAAGGAATATCCACTAGGAATTTTTATTGACCTAAGAAAAGCTTTTGATACAGTAGACCACGAAATCCAACTCTACAAACTTGACCATTATGGTATAAGAGGCCATGCGCTTGCTTATTTCAAATCTTACCTTACTAATAGGTATCAGTATGTCACCATTAAAGACACAGCATCAACAACACGGCCACTTGATACAGGAGTTCCACAGGGAAGTGTCCTTGGTTCCCTGCTCTTCCTCATATACATCAATGATCTTTCAAACGTATCCCAACACCTGAAACCCATTCTCTTTGTTGGCGACACGACTTATGTCATCTCTCACCCTAATCTTGCCACCCTCAACACCATTGTTAACGAGGAGCTGATCAAAATATCGACTTGGATGACAGCCAATAAACTTACGCTTAACACTGACAAAACATTCTATATTATGTTTGGTAGCAGAGCAGGAGATGCACAAGTTAACATTAAGATCGACAACACTCTAATTACCAGACATAATGAGGGCAAATTCCTAGGCCTATACCTTGACAACAACCTGAATTTAAGCACCCATATCCAACACATAACCAAAAAAGTATCCAAAACGGTTGGGATCTTCTACAAGATACGATACTACGTGCAGCAAAATGCCCTTCTCACACTATACCACTCACTTATTTATCCATACCTCACCTATGCTATTTGTGCTTGGGGATCAACTAAAACAACACACCTAAAGCCAATAATAACCCAACAAAAAGCTGCAGTAAGAATAATCACTAAATCCCATCCCTGGCAACCCCCCCCCCACTCTTCATAGATCTAAACTTGCTCCCTGTTCAGTACATCCACACTTACTACTGTGCAATCTACATCTACAGGACCTTAAACTCCAATATCATCCTTGACCTAAAACGCTTTCTTGATGGTTGTGACAGAACCCACAGGCATAACACCAGACACAAACATCTCTATGACATTCCCCATGTCCGACTAAACCTTTACAAAAATTCAATGTATGTCAAAGGCCCTAAAATCTGGAACACCCTACCTGAGAACTCTAGAACTGCAGACACATTCATCACCTTCAAAACTACCATTAGAAAACATCTTATCTCCCTGATACACCCCAACAACTAACTGCACGAATACCACCTGGTGGTTCACACTTACACTCACCATAAACAGAAATATTAATCTCAATCTTAAAATAATGAATCCTGTGATACTCCAATACTGAAACTATGTACTGTGCCAAAACAAAAGCATTCACATTGCTAAACTCACAAACTAGTATTTATTCACTTAGTCATAATACCAACTTACCTCATAATTTGTAATATTTTAAAATTAAGAATTAAACTAAGTCTGCCCGAAATGCCTAGCCATGCTAGGTGTTCTAGTGGTACACTCTCTAATCATTATTTAACTAAATATAAACCACACAATAACCAAATTCTGTAAACTCAGCATTGTAATCCTTATAGAGAATAAACTTTGAATTTGAATTTGAATTTGAGTCAATCAAGTTTATTATCTATAAAGATTACAATGCAGGGTTTACAGATTTTGAATATTGTGTGGTTTACATGTTATAAAATACTAATTACAGACGGGGCCACTAGGACACCTAGCATGGCTAGCCATTTCGGGCAGACTTGGATTAATTCTTAACTCTAAATTAATACAGATTATGGAGTAAGCTGGTATTAAGTCTAAGTGACTACATTATAGTTTGTGACTTTAGCAATGTTTTGGCATAATACACAGGTTCTATAATGTAGTATCACAGGCAAACTTATGACTAGTTAGGATTCATTATTTTATGACTAAGATTCGTATTTCTGTGATTATAGTCAAGTGGGTGAGTGTAAGTTTGAACCACAAGGTAGTTTTCATGTACTTAGTTGACGGGGTGTATCAGGGAGATAAGATGTTGTCTAATGATAGTTTTGAAGGTGATGAATGTGTCTGCAGTTATAGAGTTTTCAGGTAGGGTGTTTCAGATTTTAGGCCCTTTGACATACATAGAATTTTCGTGAAGGTTTAGTTGGACACGGGGAATGTCATAGAGATGTTTGTGTCTGGTGTTATGTCTGTGGGTTCTGTCACAACTGTCAAGAAAGCGTTTTAGGTCAAGATTAATACTGGAATTTAAGATCCTGGAGATGTAGATTGCACAGCAGTAAGTGTGGATGCTCTGAACAGGGAGTAAGTTTAGATCTATGAATAGTAGGGGATGTGTTGCCAGGGATAGGATTTAGTGATTATTCTTACTGCAGCTTTTTGTTGGGTTATTGTTGGCTTTAGGTGTGTTGCTGCAGTTGATACCCAAGCACAAATAGCATAGGTGAGGTATGGATAAATGAGAGAATGGTATAGTGTGAGAAGGGCAGTTTGCGGCACGTGGTATCGTATCTCGTAGAGGATTCCAACCGTTTTGGATACTTTTTTTATGTGTTGGATATGGGTACTGAAATTCAGGTTGTTGTCGAGGTATAGGTCAAGGACTTTGCCCTCATTATGTCTGGCAATTAGAGTGTTGTCGATCTTAATGTTAAGTTGTGTAACACCTGCTCTGATACCAAACATAATATAGTAGGTTTTGTCAGTGTTAAATGTAAGTTTATTGGCTGTCATCCAAGTCGATATTTTGAACAGCTCCTCGTTAACAATGGTGTTGAGGGTGGCAAGAATAGGGTGGGAGATGACATAAGTCGTGTCGTCAGCAAAGAGAATGGGTTTCAGGTGTTGGGATACGTTTGGAAGATCATTGACATAAATGAGGAAGAGCAGGGGTCCAAGGACACTTCCCCGCAGAACTCCGATATCAAGTGTGTTGATGAGGCTGTGTCTTTAATGGTAACATACTGATACTTATTTGTAATGTAGGATTTAAAATATGCAAGCACATGGCCTCTTATACCATAATGGTAAAGTTTGTGGAGTAGGATGCCGTGGTCTACTGTGTCAAAAGCTTTTCTTAGGTCAATAAAAATTCCTAGGGATATTCGTTCTTTTCCAGTGCTGTGTAAAGCAGATCTAGCATTTGCGCAATTGCATCATTAGTGCTTTTATTTTTCCTGAATCCAAATTGGAAGGGGTTGAGTATGTTTTGTGCCGTTATAAATGAATATGATCTCATGTGCACGAGTTTCTCGAAGATTTCAGATAGCAATGGTAAGCTTGATATTGGCCTATAGTTGTTTACATCTGTAGGGTCACCTACTTTATGTATTGGTGTAACCCTTGCTGTCTTAAGTAGTGTCGAGAAAGTACTAGTTTCTAGTGACTTGTTAAAAAGTAATGTAATAGTTTGAAAAAGGATATGGGACTCTCGCTTGTACAGTAATGGTGGGACGTGAGACAGATTGCCTCAGGTATTTTTAAGTGTTTTTCTAATCGCAGTGACTTCCATGGGCTCAGTTGTTACAAGATAGAAGGAATCTGGGAAATTCCCATCTAGGTAGTCCCCGGCATGGGTGTTGGTACATGGGATTTTACTGACGAGGTTAGATCCAATGGTTGAGAAGAAGTCGTTTATCTCTTAAGCTGCATCAGTGGGGTGCAGTGGTGTTTCATTAGGTTTAGTTAGGACAATATTCTTGTTTTTTTCAGTTTGTGGGTCCCCAGAATCTGGGAAAGTGTTTTCCAGGTCTTTTTTTATATCTCCTCTTGTGTCAGTGAATCTGCTGGAGTAGTTCAGTTGTTTGCCTTTTTTTATTACTTTGGTGAGAACTGATGAATAGTGTTCAAGAATATCTTTGTGTATTAAGCCCTGTCTATATTGCTTTTCATATTGGTGTTTCTTATCAGTGGATTTCAGAATGCTGCTGGTTAGCTATGGACAACCGAGCCATTTATTCGTGATCTGTTTCGCTTTTATAGGACAATGTTTTTTGTATAGTCTAAGTAATTTGTTAAGAAAAATGTCTGTCCAATCGTCAATACCATTCGCCTTGGAGAATTCTGTAGGCCAGTGAACAGTCTCTAAGTCTGCTGTGAAATTCCCTATTGAGGCCTCGTCATGGAGTCTAAATGAAACTTTGTTGTATTCCATTGGTGGTTTACTAATGTTTGTTAAGAGGAAGGTAGGATAGTGGTATGTAGAGCTGTCTGGGATTATCCCTGATTTAAGGGGGGCTAGTATATTGGTCCATATGTGGTCTATTATGGTTGCACTTGTCTCAGTGAGCCTGGTTGGTTTAGTTTTTGTTGGTATGAGAAGTATGTTGTTCATATTGTTGATGAAATCAGTTACAGGCTGATCATCTGGTAGGCCAAGGTTGATGTTGAAGTCTCCAGCTAAGAGAAGGTGGTGCTTCTTCATTTGTCTGTTTGTTATTAGGGGCTTTAATTTCTCACTGAGATTTAGGATGTTTGTGTGGGGTATCCGGTAAATGGCACCGATTGTTATAGGTGTCTTGGTTTTTTTTACAGTAAAATTAGCAAAAATGTATTCCCCATATTCATCACTAAAGCAAGTGGTGCTAATACAAGATAGTTGGTTAGAGTAATAGATTGCAGTACCACCCCAAACTTGGAATGGTCTGCAGTTGTGGATTGTTGTGTTTCCTGGTAGAGGGTAGATATCTACTGTGTCCTGCATAAGCCAGGTCTCAGTAAGAATAATGCAGGAGAAGGGTGCCTTTAGCGACTCAAGGAGCGCCAGGAGGTCATCATAGTGTTTGCTTAAGGACCTGATGTTGTAGTTAAGAACCTTGATCAGTGGTCAGGATAGTGCTTGAGTTTACCTGGAGAGAGTTCCGGGGGTCAACGCCCCCGCGGCCCGGTCTGTGACTAGGCCTCCTGGTGGATCAGAGCCTGATCAACCAGGCTGTTACTGCTGGCTGCACGCAAACCAACGTACGAGCCACAGCCCGGCTGGTCAGGAACCGACTTTAGGTGCTTGTCCAGTGCCAGCTTGAAGACTGCCAGGGGTCTGTTGGTAATCCCCCTTATGTATGCTGGGAGGCAGTTGAACAGTCTCGGGCCCCTGACACTTATTGTATTGTCTCTTAACGTGCTAGTGACACACCTGCTTTTCATTGGGGCGATGTTGCATCATCTGCCAAGTCTATTGCTTTCGTAGTGAGTGATTATCGTGTTCAAGTTCGGTACTAGTCCCTCTAGGATTTTCCAGGTATACATAATCATGTATCTCTCCCGCCTGCGTTCCAGGGAATACAGGTTTAGGAACCTCAAGCGCTCCCAGTAATTCAGGTGATTTATCAGTGGTGACGTGTACTTAGCTCTGTGAAGACCTGTTTGTGTGCTCTCTGTGAATCTGTACCAGGATGCCCTCTCTTGAGCATCTTTACCAGCAGCTGAGAGAAGAGCTCAGAGTTGCTAGGATGGAGATACGGCGATTAACGGAGGAGAACAAGAGGATTCGTAGTAATCCTTCTGTTGTGAGTCCCCAGGTTAAGAGGGGAGCTTGGTCAGTGGCAGGGCAACATGGAACCAAGCTGAAGATCAAGAAAACGGTTGGAGAGGCAGAAACATCGAGAAACCAGAAGACTACCGTGGAAACTTCCAACCCATTCTCGGTGCTACCTGACGAATGTGAGTGTTCTACTGGGAATGCCACAACGAGCACCAAAGAAGCATTGGCAGACGTGAGTAAGACATCCCTAGAAACCCCAACGAAGACCATCGAGAACGTCTTGACGAATTCTACAAGTGGTGTAATGCTACCTGGCGAATGTGAGTCGACTACTCGGAGCATCACGACGGACGACGCCAAGGAAGGTAAAAACATTGTTGTTGTTGGGGATAGCCAGATTAGGTACATGGATAGGGCATTCTGCTTGAAGGATAGGAGTAGGAGGCAGAGAGTGTGTTTTCCTGGGGCTGGGATGAAGGATATTGTTAGCCATCTGGATGACATCATGAGAGATAATGGGAGCAATCCTATTATCTGTCTCAGTGCTGGAGGCAACGATGTTGGCAGACGTAGGAGTGAGGACCTGATTAGCAGGTATAGGTCAGCAATAGAGATAATTAGGAGGAAGGGTGGGAAACCTGTCATATGTGGCATTTTGCCAAGGAGAGGAGTTGGAAATGAATGGTTGTCCAGAGCAATTGGTGTCAATTGCTGGCTGGACAAATACTGTAAGGAAAATGTGGTAACATTCATTGACAACTGGGACCTCTTCTATGGCAGAAATGACATGTATACCAGGGATGGGGTTCACTTATCTAGGTGTGGGGTGGGAGCACTGGCCAACGCAGTGGAGGGAGCTGTTAGGTCTTTAAACTAGGAATAGTTAGTGGTATGGGTTATGGCGGGAAAACTGTGAAATCGCAGGGTAGTAACATGAGTACTAGGAGAACTAATAATAGGCAAAATGAGGTGAATATTGGAAAGCAAGTGGCACTAATTGACAAGGACAGTAATAGGTTTAGTGGAATAACAGAAAGGAGCAGGAAGGGTAAAGAGAGAGGAGGCTCATTAAATATTTATTACACAAATAGTCGCAGTGCTAGGAATAAGATGGACGAGTTGAGACTAGTTGCTAGTGCAGGTAACATAGATGTATTGCCATTACTGAGACGTGGTTTAATTCAAAAAGTCGGGACATGCCGGCAGAATGTCACATTCAGGGATTTAAATTGTTCCAAGTAGATAGAAGTATCGGGAAGGGGGGTGGGGTGGCATTGTATGTCCGAGATCGCTTGAACTGTTGCATAAAAACGGGTATTAAGTCTGAAGTAACACATACAGAGTCTGTTTGGATAGAATTTTCAGAGGGGCATGAAAAATTAATTTTAGGTGTGATATACCGTCCCCCAAATTTAGATAGGGACCAGGGGAGACTACTATGGGAGGAAATTGTTAGGGCCACAAGGCACGATAATGTAGTAATTCTAGGAGACTTTAACTTTAGTCATATTGATTGGAATTTCTTGACTGGGAATTTAGAATCATACGATTTCTTAGAAGTAGTTCAGGATTGTTTTTTGAAGCAGTTTGTGACAGAACCTACAAGGGGTAATAACCTGCTTGACTTAGTTCTGGCAAACAATGAATCCCTTGTTTATAATTTAGAAGTTTCAGAGGAACTGGGTGCTAGCGACCACAAATCAATTACATTTAGAATTGAATGGAAGTATGATAGTAGGGGTAACTCAGTAACAGTAACAGATTTTCGCTTAGCAGATTACGATGGGCTTAGAGAACACTTATCATCTGTTGACTGGGGTAACGAAGAGAGCTATCAATATGACAGTTTTCTGAACACAATACATGCTGCTCAAAGAACGTTTATCCCTTATAAGGAAATTAGATCAAATTGAAATGACCCAAAATGGATGTATAATAGGCTGAAATATCTACTAGGGCATAAAAAAGGAATTTATAGGCGTATCAAAAGAGGTGAGGGTCATCTTATGAATCAGTATATTGACATTAAGAGGGACATTAAAAAGGGGATAAGAAAAGCTAAAAGGGACTATGAAATTAAAGTTGCTAGGGATTCTAAAACTAACCCAAAAAGTTTTTTCCAGGTCTATAGAACAAAAGTCAGAGATAAGATAGGTCCCCTTAAAAATAACTATGGGCATCTTACTGACAAAGAGAATGAAATGTGCTCGATTTTAAATAATTATTTTCTCTCGGTTTTTACACAGGAAGACACTAATAATATTCCGGTAATTAATTTTTATAGTGGATCAGAAGAAGATAAATTATGTAACATCACAGTCACTAGTGAAATGGTTGTGAAGCAGATAGACCGACTGAAGCAAAATAAGTCACCGGGTCCTGATGAGGTTTTTTCAAGGGTTCTTAAGGAATGCAAAATGGAAGTCTGTGAACCATTAACTAATATTTTTAATTTATCTCTTCAAACAGGTGTAGTGTCTGATATGTGGAAGATGGCTAATGTAATTCCTATTTTTAAAACAGGGGACAAGTCGTTACCGTCAAACTACCGCCCAATAAGCCTGACCTCAATTGTAGGCAAATTACTGGAGTCAATTATAGCTGAGATTATAAGAAGCCATCTCGATAAGCATAGCTTGATTAAGGATACTCAGCATGGATTCACAAGAGGCCGGTCTTGTCTAACTAATTTATTAACTTTCTTCAGTGAAGCTTTTGAGGCTGTTGACCACGATAAAGAATTTGATATTGTTTACTTAGATTTTAGTAAGGCATTTGATAGAGTTCTGCACCAAAGACTGTTGAAGAAAGTAGCAGCTCATGGCATTGGGGGAAAGGTGCTCTCGTGGATCGAATCATGGCTCACAGACAGGAAGCAGAGAGTGTCCATCAATGGGGTGGATCAGTAACAAGTGGCGTTCCACAGGGATCAGTCTTGGGCCCGTTGTTGTTTATAATATATATCAATGATCTTGATGAAGGAATTACTAGTGATATGAGCAAATTCGCCGATGACACGAAGATAGGTAGGATAATTGATTCAAAAGTAGATGTTAGGGAACTTCAGGAGGATTTAGACAAACTCTGTTCTTTGTCAGAAAAGTGGCAGATGCAGTTTAATGTAAATAAATGCAAGGTTCTGAAGCTCGGGAGTGTCCATAACCCTAGCACTTATAAGTTAAATAATGTAGAACTTAGCCATGCAGATTGCGAAAAGGACTTGGGGGTTATGGTAAGCAGCAACCTTAAACCAAGACAGCAATGCCTAAGCGTACGTAATAAGGCAAATAGATTACTGGGATTTATATCAAGAAGTGTAAGCAACAGAAGTCCAGAGGTCATACTGCAGCTTTATACATCATTAGTAAGGCCTCACCTAGATTATGCAGCTCAATTCTGGTCTCCATATTACAGAATGGACATAAATTCATTAGAAAACATTCAGCGTAGGATGACTAAATTAATACATAGCATTAGAAATCTTCCTTATGAAGAAAGATTGAAGACTCTTAAGTTACATTCACTTGTTAGACGAAGAATGAGGGGAGACCTGATCGAAGTGTATAAGTGGAAGATAGGTATTAATAAAGGGGATATTAACAAGGTCTTGAGGATATCTCTCCAAGAGAGAACCCGCAGTAATGGATTTAAATTAGATAAGTTTAGATTTAGAAAGGACATAGGAAAGTATTGGTTTGGAATTAGGGTAGTTGATGAGTGGAACAGTCTACCTAGTTGGGTTATTGAGGCTAGGACTTTGGGTAGTTTCAAATTTAGGTTGGATAAGTACATGAGTGGGAGGGGTTGTATTTGAGAGGGACTTGCACATCGGAGCTTGTTTCTTGGGTGGCATTGAAAATTGGGTTGGTCAAATGTTTGTTAGTGGGATGAATTGTAAATTACTTGCCTAGTATGGGCCAACAGGCCTGCTGCAGTGTTCCTCCTTTCTTATGTTCTTATGTTCTTATCTCTGTTATGCGCTCTGTGAAGGTTCTCTGTACATTTTCTAGGTCAGCAATTTCACCTGGAAAATGTACAGAGAACCTTCACGGCGCGCATAACGGAGATAAAACACCTCAATTACTGGGAGCGCTTGAGATGCTGGCTTGTTTTGATTGGGTGTTAAATTATGGAGGTTTAGACCAGGGTCAATGTGATCATTCATCTTTTAGGTTTAATTAGCGGTTATTTATATCCTGTACTCTGTGGTGAGTTCTAATACTGATATCTGTAGTATTGTGAAATTTGGACAAGTATATAGCTGAAGCAGTTTGGTCATATAGAGAATAGTCACTAATAAACATAATGAAGTTGATATTGTCTATATGTTGTGCTAGAATGAGCTAAAGTACAATTAAGTATA
>NC_091372.1:19675158-19682658 GCF_038502225.1 Cherax quadricarinatus | reverse complement strand
CAAAACTAATCACATAATGATGGGGCTGACTAGGCATAGCATTAAGTAATGCATTAATTAGAATATTGAACAGTGTGGGACTGAGCACACCTCCCTGTGGGGTTCCTAATTCAAAGTCTTTAGTTACACTTCTATGTCCCTGGAACAACACAGACGATTTTCTGTTTGACAGGTAGCCTTTAATCCAGCGGAGAAGCCATCCTCCAACATCCATTC
This sequence comes from Cherax quadricarinatus, assembly GCF_038502225.1. NCBI lineage: Eukaryota > Metazoa > Arthropoda > Malacostraca > Decapoda > Parastacidae > Cherax > Cherax quadricarinatus. Next base: position 19,682,442 of record NC_091372.1, on the reverse strand, counting down.
TGGCAAGTTCACTAATGATTACATGTCGGTTGGCTACATCGAAAGCGGATTTAAGGTCAAGGAAGGTAGTGTATGAGCTGTCAGTGTGCAGGGTGAGAAAGGTGGCTATGCAATGATGCACGCTCCTTCCATGCATGAAACCATGTAACCGGGGAGACAAAAATTGTTTGATTCTGTACATGAGACGATTAAGAATCATTCTCTCAAATGTTTTACACAAGCAGCTAGTAAGAGATATTGGGCGAAATGCATTTTGTTGATTGGGCTTAGGAATTGGAATGATGAGGCTGTTGGTCCAAGATTGAGGGAGCTCCCCAGTTACATAGCTCATGTTATATAATTCAAGTAATGGATTACCTGGTACTCGACACAGCAATCTGAGTATGTTGTAAGTAATACCATCCTCACCAGGCGACGTGGAGTTGCCCTTAGTTAGTGCTGCATCAAGTTCATAATTAGTGAAAGGAATGTTGCAATCATCTGCCTTGCTGAGCATAAAGCAAACAAGTCTCTCCCTTGCATCATATTTGTCATTTAATTTTGCCTGTGTGGTACTGGGAAGATTATCATAGCTAGATGTAGCAGCCCAAGCACTGACTAACTCATTCGCCCTATGTAAGGGATGAGGGTGCGCGATCTGCCCAGTTCTGTTACCCTTAATTCTATTTATGTCCCTCCATGCCCGGCTAAGTGGGGTGTGAGCATTAAGACCGTTGACAAATTTTTCCCAGTCTGTTTGCCGCAGCTCTGTCATACGCTCTCTGGCAGCAGCAAGGGCAGTTTGAAAGAGCCTCAGCATTCCAGGGGTACGATGTTTTCTATAGGCTAGGCCTAGTCTGCGAGCAGTACGTTTCAGTGTACGAAGTTTAGAATCATTGTAATAAGTATGGTTTTTGAAGGAGGTATGATTATTATGGAAGTTTGTTGGGTTTAGAGTACCAAGAGGTTTCAGTGGCGGCTCTAAGTAGTTCTGAATACTGCTCACAAGATCATTGTTAAAGGTCTCTACAGAGGAACACTCATAGGAATTATACCAGTCAGTCACATGTGCAACAAAGTCATCATGCTGATCAGTGGGAACATTAAAACGTTTCCGTTTGAATATCCCACCAGGAAGGATAGTATTACCAATATCTAGTGAGGTTAGCCTAGGGAAATGATCAGACACTATATCTGTTACAATGGAAGACTCACAGCTGGCAGAAGTAATGTTGAAGCCCAGGCACAGATCAAGGACGCCTCCATAGATATGTGTGGGTTCAAGGTCACCTACAATTTGGACATTATCATGACTGTTTAAGAGTGACAACAGTTGATTACCATTACGATTACCAAACTGTGAGTTTCCAATGCTTTTGTGTCTCGCATTGTAATCGCCAATAATAAGAGTAGGCTCAGAATGAGCACAAGTTGGGAGCTCCAAGTAATTAAACTTATCAGCAGGAGCATACAAGTTAAATATGTTGAGAGCAGAGTTCCCAATATAAATCCTAACACCGTGATATTGTAACCCCTCTGTTTTCTTGTGTGCAAGAAGTTGATGGGGAAGCGATTTTTTAATATATAGAACACAAGAGTTAGTAGATTTGAGATTATATGCAACAAATGATGGTAATTTAGGGGGTTGGGATTTTTCAGGGACTCTGCACTCTTGTAGACACACAACATCAATGGGTTCGGTGGTTACTTTATGATGAAGGTCAGGAAGTCTTTTTCTAAGTGATGCAATATTCCAGCTTAATATAGAAAGTTTATACGAGTTTTGATCCATTATAGTAGTCCTGGGATCATCTTGAGTTTCTCAGCATAATGAAAAAATTTTTCATATAAATAGCAGACCTTATCAATGTCAACAGTGCTACCCTTGTCCATGAGTTTTGTAAGTGCACTTCCAGTTGTAAGGCCTCGTGGGAGTCTTCGTAAACCCAGAGCATGACGTTGTTTATGTGTGAATGTATGATAGGTGACACCACCACTCACATTCCCTCCTCCACTAACATTACACGCAACACTACAATTGTCATCACCAGTGCCACTACCAACATTGTGTTCATTACATTTATCAACAGTATTGTATTCAACGTTAATGTCTATGTGGTTAACCTCATCACACTCTGCACCACCACTTATATTACGCTCATCACTATTACTAACATTATAGACACCACCGCTCTCATCACACTCTTCACCACCACTTATATTATGCTCATCACTATTACTAACATTATAGACACCATTGCCCTCATCACACTCTTCACCACCACTTATATTATGGTCATCACTATTACTAACATCATTGACACCATAGCCTTCATTATGATGCTCACTACAGTTATCAACACAAGTATTATATTCGTCATTACTGTAATTAAGAACACCACCACCACCTTGTTCAGCAGCCTTACACTTGCTTTCACAAATTGTGACAATCTTGTTATTGGTACACTCTACACATCTTTCCTTGTGTTGTTCAAGCTGTTGTTTCAGGAGAAATTGTTGTGTTTCCAGTACTTTTATGCGCGACATCAGGTTGTATACCACAGGAGCAAGACTTGGAACATCTGGAGACGTGAAGTCCCGGTCAGCTGAGCTCGTTGGCTGACTGTCAGCTGACTCAGCTAGGCTGGTATTGACAGCCGACGTGATGGGGGTCTGTTGACGTGCTCCCCAGGTGAGGTGCTCAACCCCATTGTCTGAGGGCAGGCATGAGCCAGTATTCAGACTCGAGGTACCTGGTAGTCCTGGGGGGTCATTATTAGGGGTACAGGGTGAAGTGCGGTTGGCTGCGATGCGATCAGCCCTCACACTGCAGTCAGAATGAGCTGCTGTGGCTCCTTACAATTGATACATTGTTTAGCAACAGTCTGTTGCTGTTTGATCATATCATAACACCGTTCAGAAGGATGAGCATTGGCACACACTGCACACCAGTGTGACTTAGATGGGCATTTCCTGGCAATGTGGCCCCAGCGTTGACACTTATAACATCGACGTTGAGGAGGTCTGTACAATGCAATGTAATAGCGTCTGTTGAGGGCTGCACGGGAGTGAATATAGCGTGGCAGAGTCCCCTGGCCAGTCCACTCAGCTAATATCAGACCGTTGGAAAGTCGACGAGGGCTTGCAACTTGCTCTGACACCAGATATTGAGGATTCAAGTGCTTGTTGACGTTATAGATGACAATAAGCACTTTATGTGCCCTTGGTGGGGCTTTTTTCTGTCATGTGAGTGGAATCTAAGCATAACACTTTTTCTACCATGGGATCCTAGTAACCTGGCTTCCTTTATTTCTGACTCTGGTACTGTAGCTTTTGTTTGTTTGGTCCTTGATGATCTGAAGAGTAATTAATTTCTTTACTGTTTGTTTGGTTCATATCACTGGGAAAAAGTGGACTGTTAACTGTTACTGCATCCGATAGTTTTTCTTGTTCAGTTTTATCTACTTGGACAGCAAAGTAGTCACTGAACTGGTTATCTAAGTTGTTCTTCCATTCGTTTACTGCTTCTTCAACCTTTGTATTAAGAGATATTATTTGTTCTGTATGGCTATCTATGACTGTTTGGATGGTCTTGCCATAGTTAGTTATTCCTGGTGTTGATAACTTTTATTCAAGACTGAGGATTTTGTTCTCGAGTTGTGTCATCCTGGTGTCTTGTTTTGTTAGCGTCTCTCCAAGATTCATATTTTCAATAACTAAGGTGGAGATGCATGACTTTAGGGTATCTGGATCGTTGGTCATACGTGAGAGACTACTTGGTAGGTTGAATCTTGAGAAGAGAGAGGTGGTAGAGGTGGAGGCAGCCATGTTTGGTGTTATTGTTGTGGCGTCATCCTGGGCGGTGGTGAGAGGGGTGGTAGCCGAGCCGGCGTCCTGGGCACACTTGTTGAATAGTCGATTTTTCGGTGTTTTCTTGCTGGCCTTGGTGCTATTTCCTCTGAGATTATGCCTCATAATACTACAGGAGTTGTAGTTAAGAAGAAGTTGTAGTTATACAAAGCTTAGGGTTACGTTATTCGACTGGCAGCGTGGTGTTGCATTGGGTTTGAGGGCAGCCTTCCTTTGATCTCTATGATAATTGATTTGTAGGTTTCACTGTTGGTAATGTTTGGTCATTCTGGGTACTATGTTGGGTAGTGTAGTTTTGCTTGCAACTAAGTCATCATAGGAGCATTGGTGGCTCTGGTTGTTGGAGAAAAGTAAGTAGCTTGGAGGCCGGTGCTGTTACTGCCGCTGCTGGCGAGAATATAAGACATTTTGTGAGTGGTGATCAGACTGATGTCATCTGCAACTGGATGTTGCACCATCATGCAAGCTCCTCCCACCTCTGATATAAGCTCCTCTAACATTGTAATGATATTAAGTGGTAAATTTAGTGTATTAGAAGGAAAAATAGACAGAAAATTAAACAAACAAAAAAATATATAAAAAATTCACCTCACACTTACGCATACATTTACCTGGCAGGTCGTCACCTGACATGTGTCAAGTAGCTGTAATTTATTTTAGAAACATCGTATTACGATGGGGTTTTCACCAAAATGTTGCCAGATACTTACTCTATTGTTCTGTAAACAAAACACAAAATCATATTTTTTCGCATAATTATCTTGACCGTGTCAGAAATTGAGCCACTGGCCCTAACAAATCCCCAGGCCCTGTTGAATTGTCTGCAAGTGTTTTTAAAAGAATGTAAAGATAAACTTAGCAAACCTTTGGCTAGTCTTTTCAACATATCACTACAAACTGGTATAGTGTTTGATAAGTGGAAAATGGCAAATGTAATACCTATTTACAAGGCAGGTGACAGGTCCTTGGCTTCGAACTATAAACCAATAAGCCTTACCTCCATAGTGGGAAAATTTATGGAATCAATAATTTCTGATGCAATTCGTTGCCATCTTGAAATGCATAAATTGATTAATGAAACTCAACACAGTTTTACTAAGGGGCTTTCCTGTCTTACGAATTTACTAACTTTTTCACTAAGGTATTTGAGGAGGTAGATCCTGGTAATGAATATGATATTGTGTATATGGACTTCAGTAAGGCTTTCAATAGAGTTCCACATCAGAAGCCACTGAGTAAACTTAAGGCACATGGAATAGGAGGAGAAATTTTTTCCTGGTTTACAAATAGACAGCAGAGAGCTTGCATAAATGGGGAGAAATCAGAATGAGGTCAGTGTTGGGCCCGTTGTTGTTTACAATTTACATAAATGACACAGATGAGGTAATAAAGAACGACATAAGAAAATTTGCTGATGACACCACAATAGGCCGTCCAATTCATTCTAATAAAGACACTAGAGCACTCCAGGATGATTTAAATAGACTTACAATGGTCGGAGAAGTGGCAGATGCAGTTTAATATAGACAAATACAAAGTTCTAAATGTTGGACAGGAAAATAGCCATGACACATATAATATTACGGATTGTAAAAAGGATTTAGTAGATTTGGTTAGCAGTATTCTGAAACCAAGACTACACTGCCTAAGTGTTTGCAATAAAGCTAACAGAATCCTTGGTTTTATAGCAAGAAGTATAAATAATAGAAGTCCTCAGGTTGTTCTTCATCTCTATATATCTTTGTTTAGGCCACATTTTGATTATGCTGTGCAGTTTTGATCACAGTATTTCAGAAAGGATATAAATGCACTGGAAAACGTACAAAGGAGGATGATAAAGTTGATCTCGTGTATCAGAAATCTTCTCTATAAGGACAGAGTGATGGCCCTGAATCTGCACTCTAGAAAGACAGAGTTAGGAGGGCCATTACTGAGGTATATAAATGGAAAGTAGGAATAAATGAAGGGGATGTAAATAGCATGCTCTAAATATCTAGCACAGACATGACTCGCAGTAATGGTTTTAAACTGGAAAAATTCAGATTCAGGAAGGATATAGGAAAGCACTGGTTTGGTAATAGAGTTGTGGATGAGTGGTCGAAACTCCCGAGTACCGTCATAGAAATTAAGATGTGCAGTTTTAAAAATAGGTTGGATAAATACATAAGTGGGTGTGGGTGGGTGTGAGTTGGAGCTGACTGGCTTGTGCTACTAGCTCTAATGCCGTGATTGACCTGACTAGGTCAAGGCATTGGCTTGAGCCAGTGGAAAAATTGAACCTGCCTTGCATGGATCAGTAGGCTGTTGCAGTGTACTCACCTAGTTGAGTTTTGCAGGGGCCGAGTCCTAGCTCCTGGCCCTGCCTCTTCACTGGTCGCTACTAGGTCACTCTCCCTGAACCGTGAGCTGTATCATACCTCTGCTTCTTATTTCTTTCTTATGTTCTTAGTGAAGTGGAGTGTGTAGATGCCAGTTTAGCATTATAGTGGAGTGTGTATATCCAAGGTTGGTACTGTAGTGGAGTGTGTAGATGCCAGGTTGGTACTGTAGTGGAGTGTGTAGATGCCAGGTTGGTACTGTAGTGGAGTGTGTAGATGCCAGGTTGGTACTGTAGTGGAGTGTGTAGATGCCAGGTTGGTATTGTAGGTGAGTGTGTAGATGCCAGGTTGGTATTGTAGTGAAGTGTGTAGATGCCAGGTTGGTATTGTAGTGGAGTGTGTAGATGCTAGGTTGGTATTGTAGTGGAGTGTGTAGATGCCAGGTTGGTATTGTAGTGGAGTGTGTAGATGCCAGGTTGGTATTGTAGTGGAGTGTGTAGATGCCAGGTTGGTATTGTAGTGGAGGGTGTAGATGCCAGGTTGGTATTGTAGTAGAGTGTGTAGATGCCAGTTTAGCATTATAGTGGAGTGTGTATATGCAAGGTTGGTACTGTAGTCTTTTCTCTAAGTGGGAAAATTAAGGGAAAACATGTACCCACTTTATCTACAATTTGGGACTATTATGTATTGTAATCTATAGCTAGATAATAAGAAATCTGCCATCATGTATTGAATACTGTTGCAATGTATAGCAAGGAAGAGAAATAATGCCGAGTTCAGCATATTCTTTATGGGGACTCCCAAAGAGTGCTGGCGAGGTTCTGATTGTTTCAAGAAAGAAAGAGTCGTGTCACGAGGGCGTTGTCTCATTATAAAACAGAGTAATGACCAGTTCGTTCTTGGCTCTTGTTTATTCTGTGACAATCACAAGAAACTATGAAAATTAGACTAGTTCCCTTATATAAGCCTATAAATTCGTGTTCTTCCTGTTGTGGATAATACCACAAAACTATGAACAAATGATGAAACTGAATTGTCAAGCACAACCAGTAGGGAGTGATTGCAACGAATTTTCCCGATGTAGTGGTGAACATTAGTGCAACATTCCCAGAGACAC
>NC_091372.1:19632706-19675058 GCF_038502225.1 Cherax quadricarinatus | reverse complement strand
CCATCTAAAGGGGACAAAAATATACAAAACATCCAGGCCATGGGAAAACCTGCAGCCACAGCCACTCAAGAGGAGAGGCTTTTTAGTGCCAGGGGAAGGAAAAAACTGGCAGGAAATGGCAGAAATCGCACACCAAATCCAAAGTCATTCCTGGAGTGGAACCACAGTCGATGGCCTCCACTCCAAACCAACAGATACAGATACTCACTGTGGGAAATTCTCCCTAGTACTAACAATACCACCAGTCCGATGACATTCTTCTTTGCAAATATACAGGGTCTAAAGCCAGCAACAAAAACAAAATACCTTTCATCCGTGGACTGCTTGCAAGCAAGGTAATGTTCGCGGCTTTCACTGAGAGACCCACATAAAGGATCACTTGGACAACGAAATATGGATCCCAGGTTACAACCTATACAGATGTGACAGAGTGAACAGGCAAAAAGGGGGTTGGCTCTGTACATTGCAGAGTCACTTGTTTGGTACAGAACTGCTAAATGCCCAAATGATGTAGTGAAGTTTTAGCAGGAAGGTCGAGAACCAAAACCTAGTCATTGTGGTAGTCTAGAAGCCTCCGGATGCAACATCCCAACTGCAGGAAACAGCTGTTAAAAACTGACTACTGTCTGGAAAATCTTCCAGCTCCTGCACCCAACATCTTGCTCCTGGGGATTTCAACTTAAGGCAATCAAATGGAGGAATATAGCAAATAATATTGTTGCAGTAATAAATAACCAGAGGCAGCTCTGATGAAAACTCACACTCAATGAGCTTTAAAATCTCTGCACAAAATTCAATTTAAAAACCAGTAAATAATAGAGCTACTAGACTGAGAATACACTAGACCTCATCTTCACTAACAATGATGATCTGATAAGAAATGTCACCATATCAAAACAATATACTCCAGATCACAACATAATTGGGAGTTCAGTCATGTACATGTGCGGAGCCCCAGACCGACATAATGAGATTAGTCACGAGGAGCATTCACTAAATTCAACTTCAATAACAAAAACATAGCGGACCACTGGCGTAAACCAAGTCCCAACCGATATAAGCTGGGAAGATATACTACAACACAGACCCCAACTTATGCTCTAGAACAGATTAACTCGGTGGCACTTTGATGTATGCACAAGGCTTATTCCCTCTTAAGAAAAAGGAGGAGTAGATGTAAAATAGAAAAGAGACAGGCGCCCCCTTTACAGGCGACGGAAAAGAATAACAGAGCGACTAAAAGAGGTCAATATATCTGAAATACGTAGGGGAGACACTGGTCAGAGAAATAGCAATCATCGAACTTAAAAGCTAAAAGAATCCTTTAGGAGTCAGAATTGCGGGAAGAACTAAAAGTCATAATGAAATCGAAAGAAACCCAAAGTATTTTTCCTATGCCAAATCAAAATCGAGAACAACGTCCAGTATTGGGTTCCTACTTAAACAAGATGGGTCCTACACAGATGACAGCAAGGAAATGAGTGAGCTACCTAAGTCCCAATATGACTCAGTTTTTAGCAAGTTGCTAACCAGACTGAGAGTCGAAGATCAAAACAAATTTTTTATGAGAGAGCCACAAAATTTGATTAACACAAGCCTATCCGATGTTATCCTGACGCCAAATGACTTCTGAACAGGATAAATGACATGCCCATGCACTCTGCCCCAGGGCCAGACTCAGGAACTTCTGTGTTCATCAAGAACCGGTAAGAAGCCCCTATCACGAGCCTTTTTCCCATCCTATGGAGGAGCATGGACACGGGGTTTGTCCCACAGTTACTAAAATACAGGCATAGCCCCACTCCACAAAGGGGGGCAGTAAAGCAAATACAAAGAACTACAGACCAATAGCACTAACATCCCATATCATAAAAAAATCTTTGAAAGGGTCCTAAGTAGCTAGGTGATCATACCCATCTAGAAACCCATGAGTTACACAACTCAGGGAAACATGGGTTTAGAACAGGTCGCTCAAGTGTCTGTCTCAACTATTGGATCACTACGACAAGGTCCTAAATGCACTAGAAGATAAAGAAATGCAGATGTAATATATACAGACTTTGCAAAAAGCCTTCGACAAGTGTGACCATAAGTAATAGCGCACAAAAATGCGTGCTAAAGGAATAACAGGAAAGTCGGTCAGATGGATCTATAATTTCCTCACTAACAGAACACAGAGAGTAGTCGTCAACAGAGTAAAGTCCGGAGGCAGCTACGGTGAAAGCTCCTGTTCCACAAGGTACAGTACTCGCTCCCATCTTGTTCTCATCCTCATATCCGACATAGGATATGATGTCAGCCACACCGTGTCTTCTTGCAGATGACACCCGAATCTGCATGACAGTGTCTTCCATTGCAGACACTGCAAGGCTCCAGGCGGAGCATCAACCGAATCTTTCAGTGGGCTGCAGAAAACAATATGAAGTTCAACGATGAGAAATTTCTATTACTCAGATATGGTAAACACGAGGAAATTAAATCTCATCAGAGCACAAAACAAATTTCTGGCCACAAATAGAGCGAAACACCAACGTCAAAGACCTGGAGTGATCATGTCGGAGGATCTCACCTTCATGACCATAACATTGCATCAATCGCATCTGCTAGAAAAATGACAGGATGGATAATGAGAACCTTTCAAAACTAGGGGAGGCTGCTTTCCACGATGACACTCTTCAGGTCACTTGTTCTAACTAGGCTGGAATATTGCTGCACACTAACAGCAACTTTCAAGGCAGGTGAAATTGCTGACCTAGAAAATGTACAGAGAACCTTCACGGCGCGTATAACTGGAGATAAAAGACCTCACCATTGGGAGCACTTGAGGTTCCTGAACCTGTATTCTGGAAACGCAGTAAGTGGGAGAGATACATGATTATATACACTTGGAAAATCCTAGAGGGACTAGTACCGAACTTGCACACGAAAATCACTCACTGAGAAATCAAAAGACTTGGCAGATTTATGCAACATCTCCCAATGAAAAGCAGGGGTGTCACTAGCACGTTAAGAGACCATACACAAGTGTCAGGGGCCCGAGATCACCCAACTGCCTCCCAGCATACATAAGGATTACCAACAGACCCCTGGCAGTCTTCAAGCTGGCACTGGACAAGCACCTAAAGTCGGTTCCTGACCAGCTGGGTTGTGGCTCGTGAACGTTGGTTTGCGCAGCCAGTAGCAACAGCCTGGTTGATCAGGTTTGATCCACCAGGAGACCTGGTCACAGATCGGTCCATGGGGGCGTTGACCCCGAAACTCTCTCCAACCCAGGTAAGAACATATGTGCTTCTTAATTAATCTGTCAGCGAATAAAGACACCGTTAGCCCTGTCGTGGGTAGCATAAGTCCTTGAGTGGGCTAAAAGGCTTAGAGATACCCCCATTAATGGATAATTTTCCACAACTACAATACAAACATGGCATTCACACTCCACTACAATACCCAGCCTGGCATCTACACACTTCACTACAATACCAACCTGGCATCTACACACTTCACTACAATACCAACATGGCATCTGCTACACACTCCACTAGGAGTACCAACCTTGCATATACACACTCCACTATAATGCTAAACTGGCATCTACACACTCTACTACACAATACCAACATGGCATCTACACACACTCCACTACAGTACCAACCTTGCATATACATTACTCCACTATAATGCTAAACTGGCATCTACACACTCTTACTACAATACTCAACGTGGCACCTACACTCCACTACAATACCAACCTGGCATCTACACACTCCACTACAATACCAACCTGGCATCTACACACTCACTAGTTGGGTCACAACCTAGCATCTACACACTCCACTACACACTGCCCACCTGGCATCTACACACTCCACTCACAATACCAACCTGGCATCTACACACTCACCCACAATACCAACCTGGCATCTACACACTCCACTCACTAACCTGGCATCTACACACTCACTACAATACCAACCTGGCATCTGCATAATCATCACAATACCAACCTGGCATCTACACACCCACTACAATACCAACCTGGCATCTACACACTCCACTACATCACCAACCTGGCATCTCACACACTCCACTACAATACCAACCTGGCATCTGCACACTCCACTACAATACCAACCTGGCATCTGACACACTTCACTACAAATACCAACCTGGCATCTACACACTCACCTACAATACCAACCTGGCATCTACACACTCCACTACAAACAACTCCGGCATCTACACACTCCACTACAGCACCAACCTTGCATATACACTCCACTATAATGCTAAACTGGCATCTACTACCACTCCACTACACTAAGAACATAAAGAAATACAAAGCAGAGGCATGATACAGCTCACGGTTCAGGAGAGTGACTCAGTAGCGCGACCAGTGAAGAGGCAGGGCCAGGAGCTAGACTTGGCCCTGCAAACTCAACTAGTGAGTACAAACTAGGTGAGTACACTGCAACAGCCTACTGATCCATGCAAGGCAGGTTCAATTTTTCCACTGGCTCGGTTGACGCCTTGACCTAGTCAGGCCAATCACAGCATTAGGAGCTAGTAGCACAGTCAGCTCCAACTCACACCCACCCACACCCACTTATGTATTTATCCAACCTATTTTTAAAACTGCACATCTTAATTTCTATGACGGTACTGGGAGTTTGACCACTCATCCACAACTCTATTACCAACCAGTGCTTTCCTATATCCTTCCTGAATCTGAATTTTTCCAGTTTAAAACCATTACTGCGAGTCATGTCTGTGCTAGATATTTAGGAGAGCATGCTATTTACTTCCCCTTCATTTATTCCTACTTTCCATTTATATACCCTCAGTAATGGCCCTCCTAACTTATGTCTTTCTAGGGTGCAGATTCAGGCCATCACTCTGTCCTTATAGAGAAGATTTGTGATACACGAGATCAACTTTTATCATCCTCCTTGTACGTTTCCTTCCAGTGCATTTATATCCTTCTGAATACTGTGATCAAAACTGCAGCATAATCAAAATGTGGCCTAAACAAAGATATATAGAGATGAAGAACAAATCCTGAGGACTTCTTATTATTTATACTTCTTGCTAAGTAAAACCAAGGATTCTGTTAGCTTTATTGCAAACACTTAGGCAGTGTAGTCTTGGTTTCAGAACACTGCTAACCAAATCTTACTAAATCCTTTTCACAATCTGTAATATATGTGTCACGGCTATTTTCCTGTCCAACATTTGTGAACTTTGTATTTGTCTATATTAAACTGCATCTGCCACTTCTCCGACCATTGTAAGTCTATTTAAACTCATCCCGGAGTGCTCTAGTGTTTTATTAGAATGAATTGGAGGGCCTATTGTAGTGTCATCAGCAAATTTTCATGTCACTTTTTATTACCTTCATCTGTGTCATTTATAAATTAAAACAACAACGGGCCCAACTCTGACCTCATTCGATTTCTCCCATTTATGCAAGCTCTCTTGCTGTCTATTTGTAAATCCAGGGAAAAATTTCTCCCTCCTATTCCATGTGCCTTAAGTTTACTCAGCAGGCTTCTGATGGAACTCTACTGAAAGCCTTACTGTGTCCATATACACAATATCATATTCATTACCAGGATCTACCTCCTCAAATACCTTAGTGAAAAAGTTAGGTAAATTCAAGACAGGAAAGCCCTTATAAAACTGTGCTGAGTTTCATTAATCAATTTATGCATTTCAAGATGCAGCAACGAATTGCAATTGTAGAAATTATTGATTCCATAAATTTTCCTAATTAAGTGAGGTAAGGGCTTATTGGCTTATAGTTCGAAGACAAGACTATTACCTGCCTTGTAAATAGTATTACATTTGCCATTTTCCACTTAATATCAAACACTATACCAGTTTGTAGTGATATGTTGAAAAGACTGTATTAAAGGTTTGCTGTTTATTTTACATTCTTTAAAACACTTGCAGACAATTCACAACAGGGCCTGGGGATTTGTTAGGCCAGTGGCTCAATTTCTGACACGGTCAAGATAATTATGCGAAAAAATACATTTTGTGTTTTGTTTACAGAACAATTGAGTAAGTATCTGGCAACATTTTGAGAAAAACCCCTGTAATACGATGTTTCAAAATAAATTATAGCTACTTGACACATGTCAGGTGACGACCTGCCAGGTAAATGTACGCATAAGTGGGAGGTGATTTTATATATTTTTTGTTTGTTTAATTTTTCTGTCTATTTTTCCTTCTATTACACTAAATTTCAATACTAATTTAATATACCATAATGTTGGAGGAGCTATATTAGAGGTGGGAGGAGCTTGCATGATGGTGCAACATCCAGTTGCCGATGACATCAGTCTGATCACCACTCACAAAATGTCTTATATTCTGCCAGCAGCGGCAGTAACAGCAATCCGGCCTCCAAGCTAATGCATTTTTCCAACAACCAGAGCCACTAACAGTTCTATGATGACTTAGTTGCAAGCAAACTACACTACCTAACATAGTACCCAGAATGACTAAAACATTACCAACAGTGAAACAAGCAAATCAATTATCATAGAGATCAAAGGAAGGCTGCCTCAAACCCATAATGCAACACCACGCCAAAGCAGTCGAATAACGTAACTTGCTTTGTATAACTACAACTTCTTCTTAACTACAACAACTCCTGTAGTATTATGGAGGCGTAATTCAGAGGAAACAGCACCAAGGCCAGCAAGAAAACAATCGCGAAATTGACTATTCAACAAGTATGCCCAGGACGCTGGCTCAGCTACCACCCCTCTCACCACCGCCCAGGATGACGCCACAACACAATACCAAACATGGCTGCCTCCACTCTCTATCACCTCTCTCTTCCAGATTCAACCTACCAAGTAGTCTCTCAGGTACACCTAACGATCCAGATACCCTAAAGTCATGCATCTCCACCTTAGTTATTGAAATATAACTGCACGCTAACAAAACAAGACACCAGGATGACACAACTCGAGGTCAAAATCCTCAGCCTTGAATAAAAGTTATCAATAACCAGAATAATCTAATTCATGGCAAGACTGACCAAACAGTCATAGATAGCCATACAGAACAAATAACATCTCTAATACAAAGTGCTGAAGAAGCAGTAAAAGAATGGAAGAACAACTAAATAACCAGTTCAGTGACTACTTGTTGTCCAAGAAGATAAAACTAACAAGATAAACTATCGGATGCAGTAACAGTTAATAAGTCCACTTTTTCCCAGTAATATGAAATCCAAACAAACAGTAAAGAAATTACTCTTCAGATCATCAAGGACCAAACAAAGTTACAGTACCAGAGTCGAAATAAAGGAAGCCAGGTTACTAGGATCCCATGGCAGAAAAGTAATATGTTTTAGATTCCACTCACGTGACAGAAAAAAAAGACTTAATTATTGTAATCTATTAAAGTAAAGAGATAGAGTGTCTTACCAAAAACGTCAGAACCTCCTGTATAGAGTCAGAAAACTTAAGAGAGAGAATAATTACACACACACCACCATTCACACGGGATGTAAAAATTCTAGCTAGGAAAACAAATGTAGAAATAACTGTACACAATCACGAACGAGAATGATCTATCACGATTTCTCAGGGATACTAATATCAAGATAAGTGAAAGTTTCATTCGGATTTTAACTCCGAAAAAGTTAGGCACCCAGGATAACCCAAGAAAGTCAGTGCGTCATCTAGGACTGTCTAACTTATTTCCATTGGGATCCCCTGATCTTGTCCCCAGGATGACCACCAGTCGACTAACACCCAGGTACCTATTTCATGCTAGGTGAATAGGACAACAGCTGTAAGGAAACACATCGAAATTACTTCCACCACTGGTATCGAACCCAGGTGTGTGAAGTGGAGCTTTATCCACCAGGCCACTGAGCCACTCAACTCATAATCTTTACAGAGAATAACTAAACAATGTCCAACCTGAAAGCCTACGTAGTGAATGTTTTCTCCACATAGGCCAAATTTCACAGTACACCCTAGTAACCTAAAAAAATAAACTACTTCAGTAATGTGATTTTACTTAGTAAGAATAAAGTTAATTTATGTTAAAAATTTCAATTACTATAGATTGCTTATTTGTTTAAAAATGCTTCTGTCTATATTACAACACATTTCTTTTATATATAATATTAATTGGTATTACTTATCAAATTTGTTAATTGAATACCACATTTTCACTATCAGTACAACTTACCTAACATTTTTAACATTTTATTTAATTACTTCATTACTTGTTTAATTACCATAACATGTTTTGATACTACATTTTATTTTTATCTAGGAATTAATTTTAAATACCCTGTAATGCCAAATAACTCTAGTATAACTACCAGTGTAATACTGAATCCAAATAATCATTCCTAAAATTTAATAGTTGAAATAAACATTTCTTTTCTTTAATTTTTGCTAATTACTATTTTTTTGTAATCATTATTAATTTCAAAATTTCCATTAAACACCATATTTACTGCTACCATCCAGCTTACTTTGTTCACAATCATTATTTTATACTTTTCTTACTTTGTTGCCAAATTTTCTAGTCTGTATATTTAAGTCTAACTTTTGTATTATCCTTTGTGCTCATCTTACTATCATATTGAAAATCCAAGTCATTGCCATTTTTATTTTTTTATTATTTTTAATTTTCCACTGTGTATTTTATCTTGTCAATTTCAATCTAGTTATACTCTTTGCTTTTGTTAATAAATTTATATTAAACCTTAGTGCAATTACATAAGTGAGAGTTTTTGCTATTTTAATTTGTATTTTTAATATTATTAGTTTATACTTAATTGTACTTTAGCTCATTCTAGCACAACACATAGACAATATCAACTTCATTATGTTTATTAGTGACTATTCTCTATATGACCAAACTTGCTTCAGCTTATATACTTGTCCAAATTTCACACACTACAGATATCAGTATTAGAACTCACTACAGAGTACAGATATAAATAACCGTTAATTAAACCTAAAAAGATGAATGATCACATTGACCCTGGTCTAAACTTACAATTTAACAATTCAATCAAAACAAAGCCAGCATTCGCGCCTCCAGTAATTGAGGGTAGCGAGAGTCTGTTATAGGCAGCGTAATTTCTGTACATTTTCCAGGTGAAATTGTTGACCTAGAAAATGCAGTTATAGAACCCTTCATGGCGCGTGATAACGGAGATAAAACACCTCAATTACTAGGAGTGCTGAGGTTCTAAACCTGTATTCCTGGAACGCAGGCGGGAGAGATATGACGGCGGCACACCTGGAAAATCCGTAGAGGACGAACGAACTTGCACACGATAATCACCACTACGAAAGCAAAGACTTGGCAGATGATGCAACATCCCAATGAAAGCAGGGGTGTCACTAGCACGTTAAGAGACAATACAATATGTCAGGCCCGACACTGTTCAACCGCCCCAGCATTCATAAGGATTACCAACAGACTTCTGGCAGTCTTCAAGCTGGCACTGACAAGCACCTAAAGTCGGTTCCTGATCAGCCGGGAGCTGTGGCTCGTACGTTGGTTTGCGTGCAGCCAGTAGTAACAGCCTGGTTGATCAGGCTCTGATCCACCAGGAGGCCTGGTCACAGATCGCCGCAAGTTGACCCCGGAACCTCTCCAGGTAAACTCGGCACCATCCTGACCACTGATCAGCGTTTCAACTACAACATCAGGTCCTTAAGCAAACACTATGATGACCTCCTGGCGCTCCTTGAGTCGCTAAAGGCACCCTTCTCCGCATTATTCTTACTGAGACCTGGCTTATGGTGAGACAGCAGATATCTACCCACCACCAGGATACACAACAATCCACAACTGCAGACCATACCAAGTTGGTGGTACTGCAATCTATTACTCTAACCAATTATCTTGTATTAGCATCACTTGCTTTAGTGATAAATATGGGGAATACATTTTTAGCATTTTATTGTAAAACCTTAAGACGCCTAAACAATCGGTGCCATTTATTATACCTACACAAACATCCTAATTAGAGAAATTGTGCCTTAATAACAAATAACAGACAATAAATAGCACCACCTTCTCTTAGCTGGAGACTTCAACATCAACATTGGCCTACCAGATGATCACCTGCAACTGATTTCATCAATATGAACAACATACTTCTCATACCAACAATAACTAAACCAACCAGGCTGACTGAAGACAAGTGCAACTACAAGAGACCACATATGACCAATATATTATGCCTCCTCAAATCAGATAATCTTATCAGTACCCGGCTGCACCACTATCCTGGCCTTTCCTTAATAAACATTAGTAAATCATCATCGAACACAACAAAAAGCCATTTAGATTATGACGAGTTTTCAATACCCCCACAGCAGACCGAGACCAAAACACAGATGCCTGCGAATCATGTCAATGGTACGACGATTAGATATTTAACAAACATGACTATAACAAATATTGTTTAGTAAAACGAAATAGATCACAACAATGGTTGCTCATGGCTAACCAGTACTATTCTGAAATTCACTGAGGTAAATACTAATATGAAAGCATTGAGGTATTGCACAAACAAAGATATTTAGTATTGTTTATCAGTTCACCAAAAGTACAAAAGGCAACACTGTAATATTCGGAAAGCAGACTATCGACACAAGAGTGATATTATAATAAAGACCTGAAAACACTCAGATTGTAGTAGAATCTACAAACTGAAAAAACAAGAATATTGTCCTAATTCAAATCTAATGAAACACCACTGCACCCCACCGATGCAGCTTAAGAGATAAACGATTAACCATTGATCCAAATCTGCCAGTAAAATTATACCAACATACTGTAGCCAGACTACTTGTGATGGGAATTTCAGATTCCTTCAGCCTGTCTCAACTGGAGCCCATGGAAGTCACTGCGATTAGAAAACACTGTAATACCTGAGGTCTGTTCACGCCCCACCATTGGCTGCACAAGCGAGAGTCCCATGTCCTTTTGCAAACTATTACAATACTTTTAAGAGTCACCAGAAACTAGTACTTTCCCGACACTGCTTAAGATAGCAGGTTACACTAATACTAAAGCGAGGTGATCTCACAGATGTAAATGAATCTCATAGCCAATATTTGCGCTACCATTGCCATTCGACTCGAGAAACTTCGTGCATATGAGACATATTCGCTTATAACGGCACAAACGTACCAACCCTTCATTTTGAAAAACAAAGCACCAATGATGCAATTGCGCAACAAGTGCCAGATTCGTTAATATCAAAAGCACTGAAAAGAACGAATTTCAGAATTTTTATTGACCTAGTTGAAAAGCTGACACAGCAGTATCACATATTCTACTCCACAAACTTTTAACATTATGAATATGTGCTTGCATTATCTAAATCCTACATTGCAAATAAGCATCAGTATTTACGCCAAAGACACAGCCCATCAACACACTCTGCCACCGAGTTTGCGGGAAGTGTCGGGATTCTCGCTCTTCCTCATTTATCAATGATCTTCAATGTATCTGGGCTCATTGAAACTCATTTCTTCTTTTTGCTGACGACAGACTCATGTCATCTCCTCACTCCTGTTTAAACATTTTCAACAATTATTGTAGAGTTGTTAAAGAGCCGATTTGATGACAGCCACTAAATTCAGCTGCATTATATTGGCGTTTGGTATCAGAGCAGGTGTTGCGCACCCTAACATACATCGACAACAATTTCACCAAGCGAGACATAATGAGGGCAAAGTGAGCATCCACACTTACTGCTGTGCAATCTACGTCTCCAGGATCTTAAATTCCAGTATTAATCTTGACCTAAAACGCTTTCTTGACAGTTGTGACTGAACCCACAGACATAACACCAGACACAAACATCTCTATGACATTCCCCGTGTCCAACTAAACCTTCACGAAAATTCTATGTATGTCAAAGGGCCTAAAATCTGAAACACCCTACCTGAAAACTCTATAACTGCAGACACATTCATCACCTTCAAAACTATCATTAGACAACATCTTATCTCCCTGATACACCCTGTCAACTAACTACATGAAAACTACCTTGTGGTTCACACTTACACTCACCCACTTGACTATAATCAGAGAAATACGAATCTTAGTCATAAAATAATGAATCCTAACTAGTCATAAGTTTGCCTGTGATACTACATTATAGAACCTGTGTATTGTGCCAAAACATTGCTAAAGTCACAAACTATAATGTAGTCACTTAGACTTAATACCAGCTTACTCCATAATCTGTATTAATTTAGAGTTAAGAATTAATCCATGTCTGCCCGAAATGCCTAGCCATGCTAGGTGTCCTAGTGGCCCCGTCTGTAATTAGTATTTTATAACATGTAAACTACACAGTATTCAAAATCTGTACACCCTGCATTGTAATCTTTATAGATAATAAACTTGATTGACTCAAATTCAAATTCAAATTCAAAGTTTATTCTCTATAAGGATTACAATGCTGAGTTTACAGAATTTGTTTATTGTGTGGTTTATATTTAGTTAAATAATGATTAGAGAGTGAACCACTAGAACACCTAGCATGGCTAGGCATTTCGGGCAGACTTAGTTTAATTCTTAATTTTAAAATATTACAAATTATGAGGTAAGTTGGTATTATGGCTAAGTGAATAAATACTAGTTTGTGAGTTTAGCAATGTGAATGCTTTTGTTTTGGCACAGTACATAGTTTCAGTATTGGAGTATCACAGGATTCATTATTTTAAGATTGAGATTAATATTTCTGTTTATGGTCAAATGAGTGAGTGTAAGTGTGAACCACCAGGTGGTATTCGTGTAGTTAGTTGATGGGGTGTATCAGGGAGATAAGATGTTTTCTAATGGTAGTTTTGAAGGTGATGAATGTGTCTGCAGTTCTAGAGTTCTCAGGTAGGGTGTTCCAGATTTTAGGGCCTTTGACATACATTGAATTTTTGTAAAGGTTTACTCGGACACGGGGAATGTCATGGAGATGTTTGTGTCTTGTGTTATGCCTGTGGGTTCTGTCACAACTATCAAGAAAGCGTTTTAGGTCAAGGTTGATATTGGAGTTTAACGTCCTGTAGATGTAGATTGCACAGTAGTAAGTGTGGATGTACAGAACAGGGAGCAAGTTTAGATCTATGAAGAGTGGGGGGAAGGTTGCCAGGGATGGGATTTAGTGATTATTCTTACTGCAGCTTTTTGTTGGGTTATTATTGGCTTTAGGTGTGTTGCTTCAGTTGATCCCCAAGCACAAATAGCATAGGTGAGGTATGGATAAATAAGTGAGTGGTATAGTGTGAGAAGGGCATTTTGCGGCACGTAGTATCGTATCTTGTAGAAGATCCCAACCGTTTTGGATACTTTTTTGGTTATGTGTTGGATATGGGTGCTTAAATTCAGGTTGTTGTCAAGGTATGGGCCTAGGAATTTGCCATCATTATGTCTGCTAATTAGAGTGTTGTCGATCTTAATGTTAATTTGTGCATCTCCTGCTCTGCTACCAAACATAATATAGTAGGTTTTGTCAGTGTTAAGCGTAAGTTTATTGGCTGTCATCCAAGTCGATATTTTGATCAGCTCCTCTTTAACAATGGTGTTGAGGGTGACAAGATAAGGGTGAGAGATGACATAAGTCGTGTCGTCAGCAAAGAGAATGGGTTTCAGGTGTTGGGATACATTTGGAAGATCATTGATGTATATTAGGAAGAGCAGGGGACCAAGGACACTTCCCTGTGGAACTCCAGTATCAAGTGGCCGTGTTGTTGATGCTGTGTCTTTAATGGTGACATACTGATACCAATTAGTAAGGTAAGATTTGAAATAAGCAAGCGCATGGCCTCTTATACCATAATGGTCAAGTATGTGGAGTTGGATGTCGTGGTCTACTGTATCAAAAGCTTTTCTTAGGACAATAAAAATTCCTAGTGGATATTCCTTATTTTCCAATGCTGTGTAAAGCAGTTCTAGTATTTTTATGATTGCATCGTAAGTGCTTTTATTTTTCCTGAATCCAAATTGGCAGGGGTTGAGTATGTTTTGTGCCGTTATAAATGAATATAGTCTCCTGTGCACGAGTTTCTTAAAGATTTTAGATAGCAATGGTAAGTTTTATATTGACCTACAGTTGTTTAAGTCTGTATGGTCACCACTTTTATGTATTGGTGTAACCCTTGCCATCTTGAGTAGTTTCGGGAAGGTGCTAGTTTCTAGTGACTTGTTAAAAAGTAATGAAATAGCATGTGAAAGGACATGGGCCGCTAGCTTGTACAGTAATGGTGGGACATGAGACAGATTCCTTGAGTTATTTATAGTGACTTTATAATCTCAGTGACTTCCGTGGGCTCAGTTGGTGCAAGATAGAAGGAATTTTGGAAATTCCCATCTAGGTAGTCCCTGGCATGGGCATTGGTATGTGGGATTTTATCGGCGAGATTAGATCCTATGGTTGAGGAGAAGTCGTTTATCTTGTTAGCTGTGTCAGTGGGATGTAGTGATGTTTCATTAGGTTTAGTTAGGACTATATTCTTGTTTTTTTTTTTTCAGTTTGTGGGTCCCCTAGAATCTGAGAGAGTGTTTTCCAGGTCTTTTTTATATCTCCTATAGTGTCTGTGAATCTACTGGAGTAGTATAGTTGTTTTGCTTTCTTTATTACTTTGGTGAGAACTGATGAATAGTGTTTAAGAATGTCTTTGTATATCAAGCCCTGTCTATATTGCTTTTCATATTGGTGTTTCTTGTCAATGGATTTCAGAATGGTGCTGGTTAGCCATGGGCAACCAAGCTGTTTGTTTTTGATCTGTTTCGTTTTTATAGGACAATGTTTGTTGTATAGTCTAAGTAATTTGTTAAGAAAAATGTCTGTCCAGTCATCAATACCATTGGCCTTGGAGAATTCTGTAGGCCAGTCAACAGTCTCTAGGTCAGCTGTGAACTTCCTTATTGAGGCCTCGTCATGGAGTCTAAATGAGACTTTGTTGTATTCAAGTGGTTGTTTACTAATGTTTGTCAGGAGGAAGGTTGGGTAGTGGTCTGTAGTGCTATCTGTAATTATCCCTGATTTAAGGGCGGCTAGTATATTGGTCCATATGTGGTCTATTATGGTTGCACTTGTCTCAGTGAGCCTGGTTGGTTTAGTTATTGTTGGTATGAGAAGTGTGTTGTTCATATTGTTGATGAAATCAGTTTCAGGCTGATCATCTGGTAGGCCAAGGTTGATGTTGAAGTCTCCAGCTAAGAGAAGGTGGTGCTTATTCATTTGTCTGTTTGTTATTAGTGACTTTAATTTCTCATTGAAATTTGGGATGTTTGTGTGAGGTATCCGGTAAATGGCACTGATTGTTATAGGTGTCTTAAGGCTTTTTACAGTAAAATTAGCAAAAATGTATTCCCCATATTCATCACTAAAGCAAGTGGTGCTAATACAAGATAATTAATTGGTTAGAGTAATAGATTGCAATACTCCCCCAAGTTGGTTTGGTCTGCAGTTGTGAATTGCTGTGTATCCTGGTAGAGGGTGGATATCTATTGTGTCCTGCTTAAGCCAGGTCTCAGTAAGAATAATGCAGGAGAAGGGTGTCTTTCGTGATTCAAGGAGTGCCAGGAGGTCATCATAGTGTTTGCTTAAGGACCTGATGTTGTAGTTAAGTACTGATAGACTTTTAGCATTGTTTAGGATAGTGTTGGCTTGTGATGCTGTGTAATAAAGGCGGTTACTTTCCAACAGGTTTTGATTGGGTGTCAGATTATGGAGGTTTAGATCAGGGTCAACATGATCAATCATCTTCTAGGTTTAAATTATGGTTATTTATATCCTGAGTTGTGTGTTGAGTTCTAGTACTGATATCTGTAGTGGTGGGAAGTTTGGACAAGTATATAGCTAGAGTATTTTGGTCATGTAGAGTATAGTCACTACTACACATAATGAAGTTGATGTTGTCTATGTGTTGTGCTGGAATGAACTAAAGTACAACTAGGTATAAACTAGTAATATAAAAATACAAATTAAAAATAGAACAAGACTCTCACTTGTAATTGCACTAAGGTCTAATGTAATGACTTTTGTGTAGTCTATGTTTTGAGCTAGAATGAGCTATAGTACAACTAGGTTTAATCTAATAATATAAAAATACAAATTAAAAATAGCACCAGACTCTCACTAGTAATTGCACTATGGTCTAATATAATG
Organism: Cherax quadricarinatus; assembly: GCF_038502225.1. Lineage (NCBI taxonomy): Eukaryota > Metazoa > Arthropoda > Malacostraca > Decapoda > Parastacidae > Cherax > Cherax quadricarinatus. The sequence continues at coordinate 19,658,881 of NC_091372.1, read as the reverse complement.
AATTTGGTATTGACTATGTATTGAGCTAGAATGAGCTATAGTACAACTGAGTTTAATCTAATAATATATGAAAGGCACAAGACTCTCAATTGTAATTGCACTAAGGTGTTATATAAGTTGTTTACAAGAATTAGAGTATAACTAGATTTAAATTGACAGGATAAAATACACAAGTTAAGGTAGCAAAAGAATAATAAAAAAATGATAAAAATAAAAGTGGCAATAACTTGGTTATAATATGCTAGTAAGATGGTTGACAGGATAATATAAAAGTTGTAGTTGAAAATACTAGTTTAAAAAAGTATAGAATAAAAATGGTCAATAAAAGAAGTTTACAATAAGTTTGATGAATATAGTTTAAAGCATAATTGGGCAATAATAGGGATTTTAGAATGAAATTGGGCAATTGAGCATTTCTTAAAGTGAGGTAGAATTACTGAGGACAAGTTATGGTTAGTTTATAATAAAATAAGATTGAACAGTGATGCAGTAAGTTATAAAAAAGGAGATAGATTCTGTAGATATTAAACCAATTAAGACTATGACTTAGAATGGTCGTTGAATACAACAATGACAATCAAAAGTAGTTAGGTTATTAGAATTTTAGGGGGGCACAAATTTATGACAATATAACACTAACAGTGGACTGTGGGTATTATCTGCACTTTACTCTGATTCTTTTAGTCCAGCCTCACTTAGGAATGTTTTAAGGTCATGTTCTGTAGAGATGAAGTATCTCTTCCCAGTGGGCTGTTTCCTAACTGCGATTTTTCCATCCCTCACAAAGCACTGGTGGATTTTTTGGGTATAGCGTAATTTTCTTAGCCAATAAAAAAGGTTTTGTCTTTTTTGGTAAGGCACTCATTGACGTAAACATCAGATTTCATAGAAATAGATGTTTTTAGTAGGTTGTTTCTTTGTGGGCTAGTTTGGAATTTTAACAGCACTGTTTTTTTACCTGCTTGGTAGCCCATCAGTTTGCAATCCTTTAGGTCATCACTACGCATGTTAAGGCGAAGGTGGTCCTTGATAAGCTGCAGGGTGGTCTCCATGCAGGTCTCTTGGGTGACTGTGGGTGAGAGATGTTTGCTGTTAACTTCAACAGCGTCAGATAGCTGCTGTTGGTCATTATGGTCTTGGAAGTTGGTTATGACATTGGAAAGTTGTTGGTCCACTCTTGATCTTTCCTCTATAATGTTGGTAGTAAGTAGGGTGACTTGGTCTTTTAGAGTGTTGATAGTGTCTAGGGACTGGGTGTGGGTGTTGCTTTGTTGTTCCAGAGTGTCTAGTTCATGTTCAAGAGCAGTGATCTTGTTGAGGTAATCTGCATTGCTAGCTTTTAGTTCCTGCATTTCTTGAGTTAGTTTGATGATCGTTTGGTTCTGAATCGTAAGGAGTTTAGCTATTTCTGGGTCAGTGATCTTCTTGACATCAAATACTGGGAAGGAGTTATCTTGGACTGAGGCGGCAGCCATGTTTGTTGTTGTCTGTCGTGTGTTGTGGTGGTGCCGGTGGGTGATGAGGGTTGTGTCCTGGCTGGCAGTACCACAAGTTTTCCTCGTGTTATTACTGCTCTCACCTTTGATGTTTGGAGTCCATAGCTGGTTACTGGATATTCTTTTATTGCTCTGACCCTTGTCCATTGGCTGTGGCTTCGGGTGAATAGTAGGCGATGGGTGATGGGTGAATGTTGTGGAGTATCACTTCTGTGGCAGCAGGGTAGGAGATGGTAGTACGAGTCCTATTAGTTGGTAATTTGTAAACTTTTGGGTGATTTCTGCAGTTGATTTATATCATTCTGGGTATCCACACATGTTAGTGTTATGTGGGTCTTGATTAGGTCATCACTGGGCTGCTGGGAACCTCAGGTAGAAGTAAAAATAGAGGACAAGGTTCCTGTTGCCGCTGCCGCTGCCACTTGATTGATTGATTGATATACTGATGCTATTATTACTAATATCTTTTTTCTGCTCATATCATTTATTTAATAATGATAGTGTGCATAACATAACTTAAATAAACGTATAAGAAAGCCAGCCAAAATAATATTATTTGTATATTATAACCGGAGGTGGTGGCTGACCTTGACGAAAGGATTACATTAGATCCTCCCTTTAAGAGACACGTTTTCTATGTTACCTCTGGCAGCACTACAGAAAACGAAGTACTATTCATGGGGAACAATAAGAAATCACTTATATTGAATAAAAAAGCCCAAAGTAGCACGATTCTTGTGGAAAATGTTTAATTTTCCGAAGCTATAGTGCCTAATAGGTGTTTAATGTGTTGATGTGGGTCAAAAAATGTATTTGAAAATGGACTAGAACCAACAGGGAAGCTCTGCGCCTGCGCTAATGGGTAGGGTAGAGGTTGAAATGGGGCATCAGTAGCGGGAGTGTTTTGAATGGAGTTAAGAGGCTGGGAAAGCATGGGACCAGGAAATTGGCGTTCACGACGGCCTAAGTATTAATATAGGCCTCACTTCATAATAGGAAGTGACGTAACTGTTCCTGGTGAAGAGTGAGGGAACATGATTTACGGGACCACCGTAATAAAGTGGTAAAATTAGTGAATAATGGTAGGACCGGTGGTGACTGGTGCGACGCCATGGAGTGTCCAAGGGAAAATACCCGTGATTTAATCATCACTCATCGGTCTCAGATCTTAATGAAGTGACCTCTAATATGCATAATAATTATGAGATATTAAATCGTCTTGTGAATTGTAATGTACTCAGTGATAATAACACTAAGTTAAGAGAATGCATGAAGTAAAGTAAGTTGCCTTGCTCCGAGTGAACACATGTAGACCTCGTGGTTCCTGTCCAGAGGATAGTGAAGTTTTTATGGAGTCACAAATTCTAAACCGGGACAAACCAACGGATACCTCGTCCTGCTGGAATGAGAACCGTGTCAGTGTAGCAGGACATCGAAATGAGATGGTGAATGGAGGAAATAAGGAGCATCAATCACCCACAGTTATGTAACCCTTCTAGTTATAGCAGACTGATACTGGCCAGTGAGGTATGTTGTAATTTGATAGGTTGTGGGTGATCCAGCTACATCAAGTGACCACCAGAGAATATCTGGTAAGTGGTGGTATTATATATAAGTGTTTTTCCTTGATGGATATATCCATGTGTAACCTCCCCTCCTTCATTCAGTTAAACTAATATAATCTATACAGTCGACAATTAATTAGTAGCGCTGCACTTGTGGGTGCTATCCACTTCATACTGGTCTCGGATAGATATGGGTAAGCTTGTGAGGTCGAAGGAACCACCTGCAGTGACCAGGGGTGGCTAAGTTTAATCACATGTCTACACAGGGTGACTACGGTAAACAATATGGTTGTTGTCTCCCAATGAGATTACTTGTATGTATGTAATGTTGAGGTACATACAGGTAACCTCTTATAAATTTTCCATAATTCTCATGATTTTTTTTTTTAATTTCATGACGTAATTTGCTAGTTCCTGCATTTACAGGAATATCTCAAAACTAGGATTTTGGTCTATTGCTTGTCACTGCACCATTATTAATGATTGTATTGAAATGATTTTCATAGGCAATATAAAACAAAGTGTGTTTGGCTTTTTGAAGTTGCGTTTTTAGGAATATCTCAAATATTTTTGATTTTGTAGGGGGTAAAAGACAGGTATTTTGGTGAATGCCAAAAAAGCCTACGAAATGTATTTTTTACTATGGTAATAAGATATATTAGATGAAATGTATACACCAAAAGGTTGTGTTAGAAGTATCCTAACAGTGGTGATTGTCTGAAGTGTCACTCGTAGTGCCAGTTTGGCATGTCACGCTGTCATATGTCAAAATCAGTAAATATTTTTTTCTTTGTTGTTTGTTGGCCAATCATACTGAGACTTTGTCACATTCATTTACATATGCACTTCTAAACGTACACCAAAAATAAGAGAAATCGGGTGAAAAATAAAGGCGGTGAACCAAATTTACAAGATAGGCCCCTAATTTCTCAATTTGTCTGAGAATCATGTCACTAGTTACCATAATCATGCATAGTTTATTATCCTCATATTCTACATAATTTATTATTTCTGGAATTTTGCTAGTACCTTCCTTTGTAAAAACTGAGAGGAAGTAAATATTGAAAATTTCACACATATCCATATCACTCTCAGTGAACAGACCTGAGTTACTCTTAAGTGGGCCTATCTTGTCCCTAATATTACTTCTGTATACCTTAAAGAACCCTTTTGGGTTAGTCTTCAAATCCCTTGCGACCTTAGCCTTATAATCCTTTTTTGCTACTCTTATTCCCTTTCTTATTTCTCTCTCTTTAACTGAATATATTGATTTCTTAACTGCTCATCCCCTCTTTTGATCTGCCTAAATATGCCTCTCTTTTGACTAATGAGATGTTTTTGTCTATTGCTCATCCATTTGGGATAATTTTTGTTAGATCTAATTTCCCAACTCAGAACAAAAGTTGCCTGGCAGCTAGAACTATGCTCTGAAAAAGTCATATTGGCAACCAACACCCCTTACCTGACCCATAGTCAGGTCATCCCAATTTAGCCAATCCAGGTAATCTCTCAAGCCCATGAAATCGGACAAGGGAAAGTCTGGGACAGAGATCATGTAACAGGAAGAGTGACCTAGTAGTGAACAGTGAAGAGGCGATGGAGATGGACAGGAGAACCCAGACTCAGGAGAAAGATCGAATACAGCCTTCTTCACAACCACCTACAGAAGCCTCCCAACCAGGTCAACCGCAATGCAACCAAACACTGCAACCCAAAATACACATGCAATATCCAATGCCCCACCCACCCACCTCATTACAAACTACATCCCCAGAGCAACCCCCCATAATTCTTTATCAGGTCTCCCACTTCCTCAACCCCAATGTACCCCCCAGACCACAGTTTTAGAAAAGAAGTTGAAGGTGTGGTATGCAAATGCAGAGTGGCATGAAAGAATCAAGGAGACATCCCCAGGCATAATAGCACTCAAACAAACCTCACCAGGATGATAACAGGTGCAATCTTTCCACCCGGATATCAAATCCTCAGGGAAGATGAAGGGAGGAGAGGGGGAGGACTCGCACTGCTCATTAAAAACTGGTGGGGATTTGAGAAAATGGAAGGAATGGATGGTATGGGAGAAAGGGGCTACTTAGTAGGAACAATCCAGTCTGAGGGTCATAATGTGATAATTGCAGTAATGTACAGCCTGCCACAGAACTGCAGGAGGCCAAGAGAAGAATACAACAAGAGCAACAGAGCAATGTTTGACTCACTAGCCGAAGTGGCCAAAAGAGCTTACATGGGGGGAGCAAAGTTACTAATTATGGGTGATTTCGATCACAAGGAGATTGATTGGGAAAACTTGAAGTCCCATGGGAGTCCCAAAACATGGAGAGCCAAGATGATGGATGTGGCACTGGAAACCTCATGCATCAACATGTTAAAGTCACTACCAGAGAGAGAGGTGAGGATGATCCAGCAAGACTGGACCTTGTATTCACCTTGAGTAGTTCGGACATCGAGGATATCATATATGAAAGGACCCTTGGAGCTAGGGATCATGTGGTTCTGTGCTTTGACTACATAGTTGAGCTACAAGTGGAGAGAGTAGCAGGAATAGGATGGGAAAAGCCAAGCTACAAAAGGGAGGACTACAAAGGCACGAGGAACTTCCTGCAAGACGTTCAGTGGGAAAGAGAACTGGCAGGAAAACCAGTAAAAGAAATGATGGACTATGTGACCATAAAATGCAAGGAGGCAGAGGAGAGTTTTGTTCCCCAAAAAAAAACAGAAATAAAGGGAAGACCAGAACGAGTCCTTGGTTCACCCAAAGGTGTAGGGAGGCAAAAGCTAGGTGTGCTAGAGAATGGAAATGGTACAAAAGACAAAGGACCCAGGAAAATAAAGAGATCAGCCAAAGAGCCAGATATGAATATTCACAGATGAGAAGGGAGGCTCACCGACAATTCGAAAATGACATATCACCGAAAGTCTAATCTGACCTGAAGCTGTTGTATAGCCACATCAGGAGGAAAACAACATTCAAGGAACAGGTAATCAGACTGAGGAAGTATGATGGGGAGTTCACAAGAAACGACCAAGAGGTATGTGAGGAGCTCAACACGAGATTGTAAAAAGTATTTACAGTGGGAACAGGTGGGACTCCAGGAAATCAGAACAGGGAGGTACACCAACAAGTGCTGGATGAGGTACACATACCCGAGGAGGAGGTGAAGAAGCTGCTGTGTGAACTTGATACCTCAAAGGCGGTGGGACCAGACACCTCTCCGTGGGTCCTTAGAGAGGGAGCAGATATGCTGTGTGTGCCATTATCAAAGATCAATACATCCATTGAAACTGGGCAACTTTCTGATGTATGGAAGATTGCAAATGTAATCCAAATTTTTTAAAAAAAGGAGACACATACGAGGCATTAAACTACAGACTTGTGTCACTAACGTGTAAAGTATGCAAAGTCATGGAGAAGATCATCAGGAGGAGAGTGGTGGAGCACCTGAAAAGAAACAAGAGTATAATCGACAACCAGCATGGTTTCAGGGAAGGAAAATCTTGTGTCACAAACCTACTGGAGTTTTATGACATGGTGACAGAAGTAAGACATGAGAGAGAGGGGTGGATAGACTGCATTTTCTTTGACTGCAAGAAAGCCTTCAACATAGCTCCTCAAAAGAGGTTAATGCAAAAGTTAGAGGTTTAGGCACACATAACAGGAAAGGCACTGCAATGGACCAGAGAATACCTGACAGAGAGGCAACAACGAGTCATGCTACGTGACGAGGTGTCAGAGTGAGCACCTGTGACAAGTGGGGTTCCACAGGGACCTGTGCTGTTTTTGGTATATGTGAATGACAACGAAAGGGATAGACTCAGAAGTGTCCTTGTTTGCAGATGATGTGATGTTAATGAGGAAAATCAAATCGGCCGAGGATAAGTCAGGACTACAAAGAGACCTGGACAGGCTACAAGCCTGGTCCAGCAACTGGCTCCATGAATTTAACCCTGCCAAATGCAAATTCATGAAGATCGGGGAACGGCAAAGAAGATCGCACACAGTAAGAAGATCGCACACAGTATAGTCTAAGTGGTCAAAGACTGCAAGCCTCACTCAAGGAAAAAAATCTTGGGGTGAGTATAATACTGAGTGCATCTCCTGAGGCGCACATCAATCGAATAACTGCTGCAGCGTACGGGCGTCTGACAAACCTAAGGATAGCATTCTGGTACCTCAGTAAGGAATCCTTCTAGACTCTGTACACCATATACATCTTGCCCATACTGGAGTATGCAGCACCAGTTTGGATCCACACCTGGTCAAACACGTCAAGAAATTAGAGAAAGTGCAAAGGTTTGCAACAAGGCTAGTCCCAGAGCTAAGGGTATTGCCCTACGATGAAAGGTTAAGGAAAATTAGCCTGACGACACTGGAGGACAGGAGAGCCAGGGGAGACATGAAAACATCATATGAAATACTGCTCAGAATAGACTTGGTGGACAAAGACAGGATGTTCCAGAGATGGGAGACAGAAACAAGAGGTCACAATAGGAAGTTGAAGACTCAGATGAGTCAAAAGGACGTAAGGAAATATTTTTTCAGTCATAGAGTTGTCAGGCAGCAGAATAGCCTAGAAAGTGATGTAGTCAACGAGGGAATCATACATAGTGTCAAGACGAGGTTTGATAAAGCTCATGGAGCAGGGATAGAACCTAATAGCAATTCAAATTCAAATTCAATTCAAATTCAAAGTTTATTCTCTATAAGGATTACAATGCTGAGTTTACAGAAATTTGGTTATTGTGTGGTTTACATGTAGTAAAATAGTGATTACAGAGTGTACCACTAGAACGCTTAGCATGGCTAGGCATTTCGGGCAGATTTAGTTTTATTCTTAATTGTAAAATATTACAAATTATGAGGTAAGTTGGTATTATGGCTAAGTGACTAAATACTAGTTTGTGAGTTTAGCAATGTAAATGCTTTTGTTTTGGCACAGTACATAGTTTCAGTATTGGAGTATCACAGGATATATTTTTTCTGCTATTTGTCCTGAAAGAAAAAAGGAAATGCAGAAAATTCTTGATGCCAAGAAACTATCCACTTCTAAGAAGACCACTCCCCAGGCACCGCCAACCATGTCCCAAATTTCCTTCCCAGCTCTGCCTGGATCAAGTGGGACTCCTCAGGTCTCTACCAATGGTTCCAATGTTTGGAATTCTGCCCCTCTTGGAGCGCCCCAATCTAACCCTCACTTACAACAGACACAACAACAAGGTTCAGTCGCATCTCATGTGTCTCAGGTATCCACAGACGGGGATATAACGAGAGCACAACTAATGTACTTGGTGGCCAAAGACACAGCAGGTGGTGATATTCAACTCTGCTCTCGTGTTTTAAATGATCTGTTAAAGGCTAATGGGATCACTCCCATCATTATCCCTGAAAATGTGAAGGCCATTATGACCCAGCCTTCTCATAACAAGAAGTATGTACCATACTCTACATCTAAAAATAAGCCTAAGTCATCCCTGGCCCAGGGATCGCCCTCCTCGCAAACCCAGGTTGTCAACTCCTCTCAACCCGATAAGTCAACACCTGTACATAACAATGCCCCAGAAAGTGGTGCCTACTCTCTCGCTATTGTAGCTGATCCTGTTGAACAGGAACTTTCCCAAGGTAACTCACCTTGCCTATCTAATATTCACTTGGAGCCTACACAGTCTCCCATTAACTCTCATGAGCCTCTGCTTCCTGAAACTGAGAATAGCATACCTCAGTTTTATGATGATGACTCTAACGACTCTAACGATTCTAGTGAGTCTGTTAATATTACTGCCTCTAGTGAAGATGATGGCATTTTTAATACACAAGCATCCACGCAAAAGTTCTCTCCTCCCCTTGACGAGTCCAGCAGGAATAGTGTAGATACAACACATGACATTACTTGCAGGCGTTCAGAACGCAGTGTACGATCGAAGAATAAGAAATAATGGGGATTACAATCTTCCAACTTAATGTTCAACATTTCTTTAATAACCGTTACCTTCTTGAGGTTGAACTACATAACTATAATCCAGATGTTATACTTTTGAACGAGACAGCTGCAAGAGTTGATCAACATATTAAATTACGTGGATACTGTACTGTTGAGAAATCGAGAGGACCGTTTAGTGGTGTAGCCATCTTGGTTAAATTAGGATATACATTTAAAAATATTCATGTGGATGAAGATAACATTCTTGCAATAGAACTAACAACGTCGCATGGACAACTAGTAATAGGAACTGAATATTTTCCCCCGAGACAGCCATATATAGAGTCAATTCCTCTACATAGGATATTAAGCAGAAATATTCCAACAATTCTAGCTGGAGATTTTAATGCTCATCACCCTGCCCTCTTTAACTGTGGAGCTGGTATTCCACTGGGTGACTTAAAAGGAAAACAACTCTTTAATATCATGACAGCTAGAAACTTGTCATTTCAAGGCCCATTCTTCAAATCGTACATTGGACCTCATCCAGGAACACCAGATATTGTACTGACAAACAGAGACTGTGACATCTTTCACTGTCGTATATCTCCTGGTGGAAATGTAGGATCTGACCATATCCCTGTTATAATACAACTACAAACTTCTCCATTTAGAATACCTGTAACTCCTAAACCCAATCTTAACACCCTAGGATTTGACCCCTTCAGGGCATATCTGGGTGAAGATGAAATTGTGTCTTTGGAAAATCTACCTTCCAGTGCAATTGATGATGCAATCAGGTCCCTGCACAATCGAATAATTGAAGCTACCAATGCAACTTGCCAATTAGCTTCCACAAAGATATACCAACAATATAAACCTACTAGAGAAATTAGAAACACTTTAAGAAATTATCAAGCAGAATGTCGAAGGCATCTTCAAACGTGACAACCACCAGCAGCTACACTGCACCGATTAAGGCATGAATTAATTAACATGATTAGTCAACACAAACGAGACATGGAAATTTCTAGTTCTTCAAGCTAATCAATATAAACGTGAACCAGCAAAATTTTGGAGTAAGATCCGACAACTTTTAGGGGCAAAGCACAAGGCTCCTAACTACCTAGTTCATACCTTCACTGATGAGGATGATGAAGATGTTGAAATTAAACTTGACGATCCACAGGACCAGGCTAATTTGATGGGTGATGTATGGGAGAAAATTCTCTCTCACAATAACAGTCGTCAATTTAACAATAATCATTATCAGTTAGTAAATGAATGGAGAGATGAGAACTTGGATGATCTACAACCACTACCTACCATCGATACTTCAACTCTTGAAGATACCCACCCGCTTACTAGACCTATTACATTACTAGAGATAAGTCAGGTTATTGGAAGAATGAGAATTAGAGCCCCTGGCCTCTCTGGAATAACAATGAAACAAATAAAGTACCTACCTAGAAATTGCAAACAGTCCTTGGTAAATATCTTTAATGCCATCTTGGCCTCAGGACATTTTCCAGTTGTTTTTAAGACTGCTAGGATGATCTTTCTTGCTAAACCCAATAAAGACATCCACCAACCTGGGAACTATAGACCTATATCTTTACTTGAAGTCACTGGAAAAGTTCTTGAGAAAGTCATTTCCAACAGATTGAATTACTATATGGAGTTTAATCACTTGTTTACTGAAAAACAATTTGGCTTTAGAACACATAGAAGTACCAATCATGCAATAAATGTCATTTTTGACACTGTAGCAAGTCTAAAACAGCAGGGCAATCTTGCCTTAATTGCCACCAGAGATGTTCATAAAGCTTTTGATAGCTTATGGCATGATGGCCTTATATACAAACTCATTGACCTACCAGACCATAACTGGACTTTTCTCAGAGTGATTTATAATTTCTTAACTCAAAGAAAAATCATTCCCACCTTTCATGGCAAGTCGACAGAACCTTTTATACTGACGGCTGGTGTCCCACAAGGTTCTTGTCTCAGTCCACTTCTGTTTAACATTTATGTGAATGACCTTCCTCAACCAGAGTTTAATGACACAATTGTGACACAGTTTGCAGATGATGTTATTCATGTCGTCTCATCAACTCCAGTAACAGGAAAATACAAGTATGAGAGAGTCATAGAAAAAATGAATATTGAACTTCGTCAAACATCTAATTGGGAGAAGAAATGGAGAATTACGACTAATCCTGACAAGGTCCTTGTTAGCACGATAGGATGTTTTGCATCAACCATCGAAGATAAAGGGGGTATCTCCATCAGAGGTACACCTGTAGCCATTAGAAACCCTAACAAGATCTTGGGATATGAAATAGACAGGTTGCTCCACTCAACATCTCATGTAACTAAAAAAATCAACACAGCCAAAGCTGGTCTTAGCAGACTCTTTCGATTCAATCAAGCCCCTCAACATGTCAAAAAACATCTGTATAAAATGATAATAAGACCTATACTTGAATACCCTTGTGTCCCAATGTCATTAACAACAAAGACCAATATGCTACGGTTACAAAGGGTCCAGAATAGAGCTCTTCGCTTTATTACCGATACCAAGAGGAGAGACAGAGTTAAAATGGCAGATTTACACACACAACAAGATATTACTGCCATAAATGTACGCCTTGACACCCTAAAAAAGAAACAACTTTATACAATGCAAGAACTATACATGCCAGATAGAGAACATCCTATACAAGTGATAAATACCACCGATTACACCATCAATACTCCACCTCACAGGACTCAAAGAATGACTCTCCCACAGAGGGTTCGTCGTTTTATTCATAAAGATGATTACCCTCGACCCATGATTTTGAGCAACTTACCTGATGAAGAAGATTGGATACCACCAGAACCCTTCTATGTATACTGAGAAAATCATCGCCCCCAATTAGGGAGACATCTTAAATAACTTTCTAATGTAAAATTATGCTATTAACTATTGTTGGACACCACCATTAAGAAGCTATTGTCACGAACTTATAAACTGGCCAGAAAATTATTGCCTTTCTTGTCGTATAAATATCCGTTGTGCAATCGCGAAAAAAAAAAAAAAAAAAAAAAAAAAAAAAAAAAAAAAAAAAAAAAAAAAAGCAATTGCAACTTGTATAATTACTACCAATTCAGAGTCATGTAGTTATATACCTATTATATCTATGTAACTCTGATGGGTTAGTATTATACCTCTTAAAGAATATCTTATTAATTCACATACACTTTTTAAATTGCACCAAAGTGGTTGGGCCACTTACCTTTTATATCCTACCTCTCCCCCCCCTCCCACCCTTTTCCAATATTTCCATCCTTCTTCCTTACCCATCTTACCAAAGCTCTTGTCATCAGAAATATCACAGGATTCATTATTTTAAGATTGAGATTAATATTTCTGTTTATGGTCAAATGAGTCAGTGAGTTTAAGTGTGAACCACCAGGTGGTATTCGTGTAGTTAGTTGACAGGGTGTATCAGGGAGATAAGATATTTTCTAATGGTAGTTTTGAAGGTGATGAATGTGTCTGCAGTTCTAGAGTTCTCAGGTAGGGTATTCCAGATTTTAGGGCCTTTGACATACATTGAATTTTTGTAAAGGTTTAGTCGGACACGGGGAATGTCGTAGAGATAAACCATACCCGCGGCCGGGATTGAACCCGCGGTCATAGAGTCTCAAAACGCCAGCCCGTCGCGTCAGCCACTAGACCAGCTAGCCACAATAAGATTCATCCAACTAGGTATATTTCTACACCATAGGAAAGTTACCACAGGCACCACTGTGACCACAAATGCAAGTTTTTACAGACGAATCTCCAGCTAGCGTGGCCGTGACGAACTCTAGCTCAAGTCCCTTCACTGCCGTCAACATGACTCAAGAAATCGTAATGACACGATTGCAAACAAACCATACCCCCGGCCGGGATTGAACCCGCGGTCATAGAGTCTCAAAACTCCAGCCCGTCGCGTTAGCCACTAGACCAGCTAGCCACAATAAGATTCATCCAACTAGGTATATTTCTACACCATAGGAAAGTTAGCACAGGCACCACTGTGACCACAAATGCAAGTTTTTAGAGACGGTGCCTATGCTAACGGTTTTTACAGTGATGCCTGTGCTAACTTTCCTATGGTGTAGAAATATACCTAGTTGGACGAATCTTATTGTGGCTAGCTGGTCTAGTGGCTAACGCGACGGGCTGGAGTTTTGAGACTCTATGACCGCGGGTTCAATCCCGGCCGGGGATATGGTTTGTTTGCAATCGTGTCATTACGATTTCTTGAGTCATGTTGAAGGCAGTGAAGGGACTTGAGCTAGAGTTCGTCACGGCCACGCTAGCTGGAGATTCGTCTGTAAAAACTTGCATTTGTGGTCACAGTGGTGCCTTTGCTAACTTTCCTATGGTGTAGAAATATACCTACTTGGATGAATCTTATTGTGGCTAGCTGGTCTAGTGGCTAATGCGACGGGCTGGAGTTTTGAGACTCTATGACCGCGGGTTCAATCCCGGCCGGGGGTATGGTTTGTTTGCAATCGTGTCATTACGATTTCTTGAGTCATGTCGTAGAGATGTTTGTGTCTGGTGTTATGCCTGTGGGTTCTGTCAAAACTATCAAGAAAGCATTTTAGGTCAAGGTTGATATTAGAGTTTAAGGCCCTGTAGATGTAGATTGCACAGTAGTAAGTGTGGATGAAGAGTGGGGGGGGTGTGATGCCAGGGATGGGATTTAGTGATTATTCTTACTGCAGCTTTTTGTTGGGTTATTATTGGCTTTAGGTGTGTTGCTGCAGTTGATCCCCAAGCACAAATAGCATAGGTGAGGTATGGATAAATAAGTGAGTGGTATAGTGTGAGAAGGGCATTTTGCGGCACATAGTATCGTATCTTGGAGAGGATCCCAACCGTTTTGGATACTTTTTTGGTTATATGCTGGATATGGGTGCTGAAATTCAGGTTGTTGTCAAGGTATAAGCCTAGGAATTTGCCCCCATTATTTCTGGTAATTAGAGTGTTGTCAATCTTAATGTTAATTTGTGCATCTTCTGCTCTGCTACCAAACATAATATAGTAGGTTTTGTCAGTGTTAAGCATAAGTTTATTGGCTGTCATCCAAGTCGATATTTTGATCAGCTCTTCATTCACAGTGGTGCTGAGGGTGGCAAGATTAGGGTGAGAGATGACATAAGTCGTTTCGTCAGCAAAGAGAATGGGTTTCAGGTGTTAGGATACGTTTGGAAGGTCATTGATGTATATGAGGAAGAGCAGGGGACCAAGGACACTTCCTTGTGGAACTCCAGTATCAAGTGGCCGTGTTGTTGATGCTGTGTCTTTAATGGTGACATACTGATACCTATTAGTAAGGTAAGATTTGAAATAAGCAAGCGCATGGCCTCTTATACCATAATGGTCAAGTTTGTGGAGTTGGATTTCATGGTCTACTGTATCAAAAGCTTTTCTTAGGTCAATAAAAATTCCTAGTGGATATTCCTTATTTTCCAATGCTGTGTAAAGCAGATCTAGCATTTTTATGATTGCATCGTCACTGCTTTTATTTTTCCTGAATCCAAGTTGGCAGGGGTTGAGTATGAGTATAGTCTTTTGATTTTGCAATGGTAAGTTTGATATTGGCCTATAGTTGTTTATAAATGAATATAGTCTCCTCTGCACGAGTTTCTCAAAGATTTTGGATAGCAATGGTAAGTTTGATATTGGCCTATAGTTGTTTAAGTCTGTATGGTCACCACCTTTATGTATTGGTGTAACCCTTGCCATCTTGAGTAGTTTCGGGAAGGTGCTAGTCTCTAGTGACTTGTTAAAGAGTAATGAAATAGCATGAGAAAGGACATGGGCCACTCGCTTGTACAGTAATGGTGGGACATGAGACAGATTCCCCGAGTTATTTTTAAGTGACTTTATAATCTCGGTGACTTCCGTGGGCTCAGTTGGTGCAAGATAGAAGGAATTAGGGAAATTCCCATCTAGGTAGTCCCCGGCATGGGCATTGGTATGTGGGATTTTACTGGCGAGATTAGATCCTATGGTTGAGAAGAAGTCATTTATCTTGTTAGCTGTGTCAGTGGGATGTAGTGGTGTTTCATTAGGTTTAGTTAGGACAATATTCTTGGTTTTTCTCAGTTTGTGGGTCCCTAGAATCTGAGAGAGTGTTTTCCAGGTCTTTTTTATATCTCCTCTAGTGTCTGTGAATCTACTGGAGTAGTATAGTTGTTTGGCTTTCTTTATTACTTTGGTGAGAGCTGATGAATAGTGTTTAAGAATATCTTTGTGTATTAAGCCTTGTCTACATTGCTTTTCATATTGGTGTTTCTTGTCAATGGATTTCAGAATGGTGCTGGTTAGCCATGGGTAACCAAGCCATTTGTTTGTGATCTGTTTTGTTTTTATAGGACAATGTTTGTTGTATAGTCTAAGTAATTTGTTAAGAAAAAAATGTCAGTCCAGTAACCAATACCATTGGCCTTGGAGAATTCTGTAGGCCAGTCAACAGTCTCTAGGTCAGCTGTGAACTTCCTTATTGAGGCCTCGTCATGGAGTCTAAATGAGACTTTGTTGTATTCAAGTGGTGGTATACTAATGTTTGTCAGGAGGAAGGTAGGGTAGTGGTCTGTAGTGGTATCTCTGATTATCCCTGATTTAAGGGGGGCTAGTATATTGGTCCATATGTGGTCTATTATGGTTGCACTTGTCTCAGTGAGCCTGGTTGGTTTAGTTATTGTTGGTATGAGAAGTGTGTTGTTCCTATTGTTGATGAAATCAGTTACAGGCTGATCATCTAGTAAGCCAAGGTTGATGTTGAAGTCTCCAGCTAAGAGAAGGTGGTGCTTATTCATTTGTCTGTTTGTTATTAGTGACTTTAATTTCTCATTGAAATGTGGGATGTTTGTGTGAGGTATCCGGTAAATGGGACCGATTGTTATAGGCGTCTCAAGGTTTTTTACAGTAAAATTAGCAAAAATGTATTCCCCATATTCATCACTAAAGCAAGTGGTGCTAATACAAGATAATTGGTTAGAGTAATAGATTGCAATACCACCCTCAACTTGGTTTGGTCTGCAGTTGTGAATTGCTGTGTATCCTGGTAGAGGGTAGATATCTATTGTGTCCTGCTTAAGCCAGGTCTCAGTAAGAATAATGCAGGAGAAGGGTGTCTTTAGTGATTCAAGGAGTGCTAGGAGGTCATCATAGTGTTTGCATAAGGACCTGATGTTGTAGTTAAGTACTGATATACTTTTAGCATTGTTTAGGATAGTGCTGGCTTGTGATGCTGTGAAATAAAGGCAGTTACTTTCCAATAGGTTTTGATTGGGTGTCAGATTATGGAGGTTTAGATCAGGGTCAACATGATCAATCATCTTCTAGGTTTAAATTGTGGTTATTTATTTCGTGAGTTGTGTGTTGAGTTCTAGTACTGATATCTGTAGAGGTAGGAAGTTTGGACAAGTATATAGCTAGAGTATTTTGGTCATGTAGGGTATAGTCACTACTACACATAATGAAGTTGATGTTGTCTATGTGTTGTGCTGGAATGAACTAAAGTACAACTAGGTATAAACTAGTAATATAAAAAGACAAATTAAAAATAGAACAAGACCCTCACTTGTAATTGCACTAAGGTCTAATAATGACTTTTGTGGAGTCTATGTTTTGAGCTAGAATGAGCTATAGTACATTAGGTTTAATCTAATAATATAAAAATACAAATTAAAAATAGCACTAGTCTCTCACTAGCAATTGCACTAAGGTCTAATATAGTGAATTTGGTATTGACTATGTATTGAGCTAGAAAGAGCTATAGTATATCTTGGTTTAGTCTTATAATATAAAAATACAAATTACAAATAGCACCAGTCTTTCACTAGTAATTGCACTATGGTCTAGTATAGTGAATTTGGTATTGACTATGTATTGAGCTAGAATGAGCTAGAGTAAAACTGTGATTAATCTAATAATATAATAAAGGCACAAGACTCTCAATTGTAATTGCACTAAGGTCTTATATAAGTTGTTTACAAAAATTAGAGTATAATTAGATTTAAATTGACAGGATAAAATACACAAATTAAGGTAGCAAAAGAATAATAAAAAAATGATAAAAATAAAAATGGCAATGACTTGGTTATAATATGCTAGTAAGATGGTAGACAGGATAATATAAAAGTTGTAGTTGAAAATACTAGTTTAAAAAAGTATGGAATAAAAATGGTCAATAAAAGAAGTTTACAGTAAGTTTGATCAATATAGTTTAAAGTAAAATTGGGCAATAATAGGGATTTAGAATAAAATTGCGCAATTGAGTATTTTTTAAAGTGAGGTAGAATTATTGAAGACAAGTTATGGTTAGTTTATAATAAAATAAGATAGAACAGTGATGTGGTAAGTTGTAAAAAAGGAGAAAGATTCTGGAGATATTAAACAAAATTAAGACTATGAGGTAGAATGGTCGTTGAATACAACAATGACAATCAAAAGTAGTTGGGGTATTAGAATTTTAGGGGGGCACAAATTTATGACAATATAACACTAACGGTGGACTATGGGTATTATCTGCACTTTACTCTGATACTGTTAGTCCAGCCTCACTTAGGAATGTTTTAAGGTCATGTTCTGTAGAGATGAAGTGAAGGGGCTGGGCCAGGAACTATGAATCGACCCCTGCAACCACAAATAGGTAAGTACACATAAAAACACGCGCGCACTCGTCAATATATGACAAGATTTTTTAAATTGATAGTTTTTTCAGATCTAGTTATATAAAATTTTATTAACGTACCGAAAAGTGGTGACTCTGAGGTGTTGAACTGGAGATCGTCCGAGGATTGATCCATCAACTGTGGCAACGTTACTCCAGCAAAGCCAATTACTGCACCAACGTCCACTTGTGTGAGCGCCACCACTATCGTAGCCATGAACTGTCAATGAGCAAACAACTATAATGACCCGGTATAGTACAGTGTTACAGCACCACTGTTACATGTACAGTGTTACAACACCACTGTTACATGTACAGTGTTACAACACCACTGTTACATGTACAGTGTTACAGCACCACTGTTACATGTACAGTGTTACAGCACCACTGTTACATGTACAGTGTTACAGCACCACTGTTACATGTACAGTGTTACAGCACCACTGTTACATGTACAGTGTTACAGCACCACTGTTACATGTACAGTGTTACAACACCACTGTTACATGTACAGTGTTACAGCACCACTGTTACATGTACAGTGTTACAGCACCACTGTTACATGTACAGTGTTAAAACACCACTGTTACATGTACAGTGTTACAACACCACTGTTACTTGTACAGTGTTACAACACCACTGTTACATGTACAGTGTTACAACACCACTGTTACATGTACAGTGTTACAGCACCACTGTTACATGTACAGTGTTACAGCACCACTGTTACATGTACAGTGTTACAGCACCACTGTTACATGTACAGTGTTACAGCACCACTGTTACATGTACAGTGTTACAACACCACTTTACAAGTTACATGTACAGTGTTACAGCACCACTGTTACATGTACAGTGTTACAGCACCACTGTTACATGTACAGTGTTACAGCACCACTGTTACATGTACAGTGTTACAACACCACTGTTACATGTACAGTGTTACAGCACCACTGTTACATGTACAGTGTTACAGCACCACTGTTACATGTACAGTGTTACAGCACCACTGTTACATGTACAGTGTTACAGCACCACTGTTACATGTACAGTGTTACAGCACCACTGTTACATGTACAGTGTTACAGCACCACTGTTACATGTACAGTGTTACAGCACCACTGTTACATGTACAGTGTTACAGC
This sequence comes from Cherax quadricarinatus, assembly GCF_038502225.1. Taxonomy (NCBI): domain Eukaryota; kingdom Metazoa; phylum Arthropoda; class Malacostraca; order Decapoda; family Parastacidae; genus Cherax; species Cherax quadricarinatus. Next base: position 19,640,016 of record NC_091372.1, on the reverse strand, counting down.
ACCACTGTTACATGTACAGTGTTACAGCACCACTGTTACATGTACAGTGTTACAGCACCACTGTTACATGTACAGTGTTACAGCACCACTGTTACATGTACAGTGTTACAGCACCACTGTTACATGTACAGTGTTACAGCACCACTGTTACATGTACAGTGTTACAGCACCACTGTTACATGTACAGTGTTACAGCACCACTGTTACATGTACAGTGTTACAGCACCACTGTTACATGTACAGTGTTACAGCACCACTGTTACATGTACAGTGTTACAGCACCACTGTTACATGTACAGTGTTACAACACCATTGTTACATGTACAGTGTTACATCACCACTGTTACATGTACTGTCTTACAGCACCACTGTTACATGTACTGTCTTACAGCACCACTGTTACATGTACAGTGTTACAGCACCACTGTTACATGTACAGTGTTACAACACCATTGTTACATGTACAGTGTTACAGCACCACTGTTACATGTACAGTGTTACAGCACCACTGTTACATGTACAGTGTTACAACACCATTGTTACATGTACAGTGTTACAGCACCACTGTTACATGTACAGTGTTACAGCACCACTGTCACATGTACAGTGTTACAGCACCACTCTGTTACTTGTACAGTGTTACAACACCATTGTTACATGTACAGTGTTGCAGCGCCACAGTTACATGTACAGTGTTACAGCACCACTGTTACATGTACAGTGTTACAGCACCACTGTTACATGTACAGTGTTACAGCACCACTGTTACATGTACAGTGTTACAGCACCACTCTGTTACTTGTACAGTGTTACAGCACCACTGTTACATGTACAGTGTTACAGCACCACTGTTACATGTACAGTGTTACAGCACCACTGTTACATGTACAGTGTTACAACACCACTGTTACATGTACAGTGTTACAGCACCACTGTTACATGTACAGTGTTACAGCACCACTTTTACATGTACAGTGTTGCAGCACCAATGTTACATGTACAGTGTTACAGCACCACTGTTACATGTACAGTGTTACAGCACCACTGTTACATGTACAGTGTTACAACACCACTGTTACATGTACAGTGTTACAGCACCACTGTTTCATGTACAGTGTTACAACACCACTGTTACATGTACAGTGTTACAGCACCACTGTTACATGTAAAGTGTTACAGCACCACTGTTACATGTACAGTGTTACAGCACCACTGTTACATGTACAGTGTTACAGCACTACTGTTACATGTACAGTGTTTCAGCACCACTGTTACATGTACAGTGTTACAGCACCACTGTTACATGTACAGTGTTACAGCACCACTGTTACATGTACAGTGTTACAACACCACTGTTACATGTACAGTGTTACAGCACCACTGTTACATGTACAGTGTTACAGCACCACTGTTACATGTACAGTGTTACAGCACCACTCTGTTACTAGTACAGTGTTACAGCACCACTGTAACATGTACAGTGTAACAGCACTACTGTTACATGTACAGTGTTACAACACCACTGTTACTTGTACAGTGTTACAACACCACTGTTACATGTACAGTGTTACAGCACCACTGTTACATGTACAGTGTTACATCACCACTGTTACATGTACAGTGTTACAGCACCACTGTTACATGTACAGCGTTACAACACCACTGTTACATGTACAGTGTTACATCACCACTGTTACATGTACAGTGTTACAGCACCACTGTTACATGTACAGTGTTTCAACACCACTGTTACATGTACAGTGTTACATCACCACTGTTACATGTACTGTGTTACAGCACCACTGTTACGTGTACAGTGTTACATCACCACTGTTACATGTACTGTGTTACAACACCACTGTTACATGTACATTGTTACTTCACCACTGTTACATGTACAGTGTTACAGCACCACTGTTACATGTACATTGTTACAACACCACTGTTATATGTACAGTGTTACATCACCACTGTTACATTTACAGTGTTACATCACCACTGTTACATGTACTGTGTTACAACACCACTGTTACATGTACAGTGTTACATCACCACTGATACATGTACAGTGTTACAGCACCACTGTTACATGTACTGTGTTACAACACCACTGTTACATGAAATGTGTTACATTACCACTGTTACATGTACAGTGTTACAACACCACTGTTACATGTACAGTGTTACAACACCACTGTTACATGTACAGTGTTACAACAACACTGTTACATGTACAGTGTTACAACACCACTGTCACATGTTCAGTGTTACAACACCACTGTTACATGTACAGTGTTACAACACCACTGTTACATGTACTGTGTTACAACACTACTGTTACATGTACTGTGTTACATCACCACTGTTACATGTACAGTGTTACAACACCACTGTTACATGTACAGTGTTACAGCACCACTGTTACATGTACTGTGTTACAACACCGCTCTGTTACTTGTACAGTGTTACAGCACCACTCTGTTACTTGTACAGTGTTACAGCACCACTCTGTTACTTGTACAGTGTTACAACACCACTCTGTTACTTGCAAAGTGTTACAGCACCACTCTGTTACTTGTACCGTGTTACAGCACCACTCTGTTACTTGTACAGTGTTACAGCACCACTGTTACATGTACAGTGTTACAACACCACTCTGTTACTTGTACAGTGTTATATCACCACTCTGTTACTTGTACAGTGTTACAGCACCACTGTTACATGTACAGTGTTACAACACCACTCTGTTACTTGTACAGTGTTACAGCACCACTCTGTTACTTGTACAGTGTTACAGCACCACTCTGTTACTTGTACAGTGTTACAGCACCACTGTTACATGTACAGTGTTACAGCACCACTCTGTTACTTGTACAGTGTTACAGCACCACTCTGTTACTTGTACAGTGTTACAGCACCACTCTGTTACTTGTAGTGTTACAGCACCACTCTGTTACTTGTACAGTGTTACAGCACCACTCTGTTACTTGTACAGTGTTACTGCACCACTCTGTTACTTGTACAGTGTTTCATAAGAACATAAGAACATAAGAACATAAGAAAGGAGGAACACTGCAGGAGGCCTGCTGGCCCATACTAGGCAGGTACTTTACAATTCATCCCACTAACAAACATTTGACCAACCCAATTTTCAATGCCACCCAAGAAACAAGCTCCGATGTGCAAGTCCCACTCAAATCCAACCCCTCCCACTCATGTACTTATCCAACCTAAATTTGAAACTACTCAAAGTCCTAGCCTCAATAACCCAACTTGGTAGACTGTTCCACTCATTAACTACCCTATTTCCAAACCAATACTTTCCTATGTCCTTTCTAAATCTAAACTTATCTAATTTAAATCCATTACTGCGGCTTCTCTCTTGGAGAGATATCCTCAAGACCTTGTTAATAACCCCTTTATTAATACCTATCTTCCACTTATACACTTCGATCAGGTCTCCCCTCATTCTTCGTCTAACAAGTGAATGTAACTTAAGAGTCTTCAATCTTTCTTCATAAGGAAGATTTCTAATGCTATGTATTAATTTAGTCATCCTACGCTGAATGTTTTCTAACGAATTTATGTCCATTCTGTAATACGGAGACCAGAATTGAGCTGCATAATCTAGGTGAGGCCTTACTAATGATGTATAAAGCTGCAGTATGACCTCTGCACTTCTGTTGCTTACACTTCTTGATATAAATCCCAGTAATCTATTTGCCTTATTACGTACGCTTAGGCATTGCTGTCTTAGTTTAAGGTTGCTGCTTACCATAACCCCCAAGTCCTTTTCGCAATCTGTATGGCTAAGTTCTACATTATTTAACTTATAAGTGCTAGGGTTATGGACACTCCCGAGCTTCAGCTTGTACAGTTACTTGTACAGTGTTACAACACCACTCTGTTACTTGTACGGTGTTACAGCACTACTCTGTTACTTGTACAGTGTTACAGCACTACTCTGTTACTTGTACAGTGTTACAGCACCACTGTTACATGTACAGTGTTACAACACCACTCTGTTACTTGTACAGTGTTATATCACCACTCTGTTACTTGTACAGTGTTACAGCACCACTGTTACATGTAGAGTGTTACAACACCACTCTGTTACTTGTACAGTGTTACAGCACCACTCTGTTACGTGTACAGTGTTACAGCACCACTCTGTTACTTGTACAGTGTTACAGCACCACTGTTACATGTACAGTGTTACAGCACCACTCTGTTACTTGTACAGTGTTACAGCACCACTCTGTTACTTGTACAGTGTTACAGCACCACTCTGTTACTTGTACAGTGTTACAACACCACTCTGTTACTTGTACAGTGTTACAGCACTACTCTGTTACTTGTACAGTGTTACAGCACCACTCTGTTACTTGTACAGTGTTACAACACCACTCTGTTACTTGTACAGTGTTACAGCACCACTCTGTTACTTGTACAGTGTTACAGCACCACTCTGTTACTTGTACAGTGTTACAACACCACTCTGTTACTTGTACAGTGTTACAGCACCACTCTGTTACTTGTACAGTGTTACAACACCACTCTGTTACTTGTACAGTGTTACAGCACCACTCTGTTACTTGTACAGTGTTACAGCACCACTCTGTTACTTGTACAGTGTTACAACACCACTCTGTTACTTGTACAGTGTTACAGCACCACTCTGTTACTTGTACAGTGTTACAGCACCACTCTGTTACTTGTACAGTGTTACAACACCACTCTGTTACTTGTACAGTGTTACAGCACCACTCTGTTACTTGTACAGTGTTACAGCACCACTCTGTTACTTGTACAGTGTTACAGCACCACTCTGTTACTTGTACAGTGTTACAACACCACTCTGTTACTTGTACAGTGTTACAGCACCACTCTGTTACTTGTACAGTGTTACAGCACCACCCTGTTACTTGTACAGTGTTACAGCACCACTCTGTTACTTGTACAGTGTTACTGCACCACTCTGTTACTTGTACAGTGTTTCATAAGAACATAAGAACATAAGAAAGGAGGAACACTGCAGGAGGCCTGATGGCCCATACTAGGCAGGTACTTTACAATTCATCCCACTAACAAACATTTGACCAACCCAATTTTCAATGCCACCCAAGAAACAAGCTCCGATGTGCAAGTCCCACTCAAATCCAACCCCTCCCAATCATGTACTTATCCAACCTAAATTTGAAACTACTCAAAGTCCTAGCCTCAATAACCCAACTAGGTAGACTGTTCCACTCATCAACTACCCTATTTCCAAACCAATACTTTCCTATGTCCTTTCTAAATCTAAACTTATCTAATTTAAATCCATTACTGTGGGTTCTCTCTTGGAGAGATATCCTCAAGACCTTGTTAATAACCCCTTTATTAATACCTATCTTCCACTTATACACTTCGATCAGGTCTTCCCTCATTCTTCGTCTAACAAGTGAATGTAACTTAAGAGTCTTCAATCTTTCTTCATAAGGAAGATTTCTAATGCTATGTATTAATTTAGTCATCCTACGCTGAATGTTTTCTAACGAATTTATGTCCATTCTGTAATACGGAGACCAGAATTGAGCTGCATAATCTAGGTGAGGCCTTACTAATGATGTATAAAGCTGCAGTATGACCTCTGCACTTCTGTTGCTTACACTTCTTGATATAAATCCCAGTAATCTATTTGCCTTATTACGTACGCTTAGGCATTGCTGTCTTGGTTTAAGGTTGCTGCTTACCATAACCCCCAAGTCCTTTTCGCAATCTGTATGGCTAAGTTCTACATTATTTAACTTATAAGTGCTAGGGTTATGGACACTCCCGAGCTTCAGCTTGTACAGTTACTTGTACAGTGTTACAACACCACTCTGTTACTTGTACGGTGTTACAGCACTACTCTGTTACTTGTACAGTGTTACAGCACTACTCTGTTACTTGTACAGTGTTACAGCACCACTCTGTTGCTTGTACAGTGTTATATCACCACTCTGTTGTTCAGTGTTACAGCACCACTCTGTTACTTGTACGCCTGACATGCAACGGGTTAGAATCCTGACCGTTCCATGAATTAATATTCGTGAATTGTCAATATACTTTAAGAAGCAGTCCATTACACAACTGATATCACGTAACTAAGTTAAAATGAAAAAAAAAACACAACACCTTAACAGCGCCACTCAACTATTAACCTAAAATAACATAACCACAACAATTCACTACTGACCCATAACTTGGAAAGAAACAAAATTAAAACACTTTAGTCCGTCTTGAACTTTTATAAGTTTATGGATGAATATCGATCCAGGTGGACCACAACGTCGTCCAAGATTGTCTTTCCCTATTATGGTTTAATAGTGAGATACCTGGAGTATACCTGGAGGATACCTGGAGGATACCTGGAGTGTACCTGGAGCATACCTTGAGTATACCTGTAGTATACCTGGAGGATACCTGGAGTGTACCTGGAGGATACCTGGAGTATACCTGGAGTATACCTGGAAGATACCTGCAGTATACCTGGAAGACACCTGCAGTATACGTGGAGGATACCTGGAGTGTACCTGGAGTGTACCTTGAGCATACCTGGAGTATACCTGGAGTATACCTGGAGGATACCTGGAGTATATTTGGAGGATACCTGGAGTGAACCTGGAGTATACCTGGAGTATACCAAGAAGATACCTGGAGTATACCTGGAGGATACCTGGAGTGTACCTGGAGGATACCTGGAGTATACCTGGAGCATACCTGGAGGATACCTGGAGGATACCTGGAGTGTACCTGGAGTATACCTGCAGCATACCTGGAGTATACCTGGAGGATACCTGGAGTATACCTGGAGTATACATGGAGGATACCTGGAACATACCTGGAGTATACCTGGAGGATACCTGGAGTATACCTGGAGGATGCCTGGAGGATACCTGGAGTATACCTGGAGTATACCTGGAGGATACCCGGAGGATAAGTGGAGTGTACCTGGAGTATACCTGAAGTGTACCTGGAGGACACCTGGAGAATACCTGGAGTATACCTGGAGGATACCTGGAGTATACCTGGAGGATACCTGGTGTATACCTGGATTATACCTGGAGGATACCTGGAACATACCTGGAGTATACCTGGAGGGTATCTGGAGTATACCTGGAGGATACCTGGAGTATACCTGGAGGATACCTGGAGTATACCTGGAGGACACGTGGAGGATACCTGTAAGATACCTGGAATATTCCTGGAGTATACCTGGAGGATACCTGGAACATACCTGGAGTATACCTGGAGGATACCTGGAGGATACCTGGAGTATAAATGGA
>NC_091372.1:19600206-19625206 GCF_038502225.1 Cherax quadricarinatus | reverse complement strand
CAGACATTAACAATATTCATCAAGGTCATGATCTTGCCACAAGCTGCGGAGGGCAGAGGGTAAGTCTGCCTAGTTCTCATGGTGATAATTCTTGCATGATGACATTAGCCAATATTCACTACCTTCTTAACCCCTGTACAACTTAGGAACGTGGTAGTCCCAATGGGCCTCTCACATAACTTAGAACTTTATCAAGTAACTCAGTACGAGAGATGAATCAGCAGTGAATGAGCCAAGGGAAGAGATGGATAATTGTTCCCATTGTGCAGAAGTACAGGTTTTAGGCTTCTGGAGGAGCTGTCACTGAAGAGTCTCCATTCAACTGGAATGCATGCAATCCCAATAGCATCAAACAGACCTGATACATCATTACAGTAGCACAACCTATCTTCAATAGTGAAGAAGCCTGAGATATGTAGATAACGTTTCTTTGGCTTGTCACTTGCACATTTTCATCAACCAAGTCTCACTCCTTGAGCCTTGAAATCAAAAGCTCAGTCTTTGACTTTGTCAAACCAAGATCTCTGATAAGGTCACTGTGGTCTGTTTTGTTTGGGTAGTAAGGATTCCTCCCAACAGCTGCATCTGTGAGATCATTTTCTGATTTGCTGCTTTCTTCTTCTGATGGTTGACTTCTTTCTGGAGGTGTAGTACAGGAAGATCAGCACTGTGTGGTACTGATGCAATAGAACAGGGAAGGTCTGGATAAAAAATAACAGGTGTAATTTTTCAAAGTTCGGCGTTTGGAAGGATCCAGCAGGCAGAAGTAGCAGATGGTTGAGTGATCAGTGGGCTCACGCCATATTCTAGCAACAGAAAACTTTATGGCTCTTTTTTGTCATCTATACCATCCTGTAAAAGAACAAAAGAATTAGTTTCTGTTACATACATTTCATTTAAATGTTCCTCTTCAAGATTTTACCCTTCATATAATTAATGACTTTCTTACCTTCCAATGTTTTCTTGCAATGTTCACCAGCAACATGAGGTGCCCAGGTCTTGTCTTGGTCCACAACTGGCATGACAAAATATGTTTTGTAAGCTTTGCACATTGTTTTAGATGCTTTTACAGAGAACTTCTTTGCTCTTGTCTTAATGAATTGACCACAAAAGTATCAGAATGCATCTGGAGAATGACTGCAGCCTCTGGATGCCATTTCACTTCTTATGATGTGTCTTCTCAGGCAGCCAGAGCTGAACTGATGTGTCCTGACCACAAAAGCAAAGTTCTGGGATCAAATTTGCTTTTTTAAATTTTGTTTAGTTAAAAAGAATTGGGAAATTATGTTTATTTCCCAGGAACACGACACAAGTGAAATTTTGTTACATAGTGTTATTTTTATTGCATTTGTTCCTATTATAATTATTATAAACATTTATACTCGCATCAGTATTTTTAGTATTTGTATTTAACACCGTGCCCAGCCCTTCTAGGGTAGGGTAGGTGCCTGAGCCGGAGCTTGCAGCTCGCAACACTGTCATTCCCATTAGCCCCTTTGGAGTGAGGATGGCAGACCAGAGAGGCCTAGCTTCTCCCTACGAGAAGCTAGGCCTGGGGACAGTTCGTCAAAAAGATGAGGGGGTACTTGTGCCTCCTCCCATGGGAGACTTAGGTCTCAGACACTCCCTAGACAGGGAGCCAAGGCCGGGCCATCACTTGGAAAAGTGATGTGAATTTAGATGCACTCTTTCCCCATGAGCCAAGGGTCTCTGTGCCTATGGGAACAAACATATAATGATGGGCAAGTTCTCCATATTTTCTAGATTTTTGGGACTCCCTGAGGCTGGCAGCTGCCCCTCCTTCCTCCCTGGTGTATTGGAGATAGGTATCAGCCAAAGCAGATGCACATGTGTAGTCCCACACCACCTGCTTCCCATCTGTCCAGGCTTGAAGGGTGATACCATCTGGATGCTTCTGGCTGCCATCAGATCTGCATAGTTGGGGTGGCTCCCTTACTGCTGGGCATCCAGCTGTTGTGAGGCTCCTCTTGATAATGTTATTAACCTCCTCATGTCTTGCAATCTTTCCCTCGGATTTACGGCACAGAAGACCATATATATATATATATATATATATACATATATATATATATATACATATATATATATATATATATATATATATATATATATATATATATATATATATACACATATATATATATATGTATATATATATATATATATATATATATATATATATTATATATGTGTATATATATACATATATATATATATATATATATATATATATATATACATATATATATGTCGTGCCGAATATGTAAAATTGGTCAATTAGCAAGAACTCATTTAAAATAAAGCCCTTTCTAAAATTTTCTCTTGTACGTTTAAAGATATATTTTTTTCATTAATGTTAATGTAATTTTTTTTAATTTTGCACTAAAAGAATCTAAGAAAACTTACCTAACCTTATTATAAGAAGAGAAATTTATTTTAGCCTAAGCCAACTATATATATTTTTGATTTGTTAAGAGTAATTTAATATCAAACAAACTCAGTGAAGTATATTTTTTTCGTTAGGTTCAGAATGATTTTGGCGAAATTATTGCATACACAAATTTTCACTTGTCCTATATGGCAAGATGAACGTTGCTATTTAAGCCAAGATCGCAAATTCCGCCTATTAGGCACGACATATATATATATATATATATATATATATATATATATATATATATATATATATATATATATATATATATATATATATATATATATATATATATATATATATGTATATATGTATATATATATATATATATATATATATATATATATATATATATATATTTATATATATATATACACATATATATATTTATATATATATATACATATATATATTTATATATATATACATATATATATTTATATATATATATATATATACATATATATATTTATATACATATATACATATATATATTTATATACATATATATATATATATTTATATACATATATATATATATATATTTATATACATATATATATATAAATATATATATATATATATATATATATATATATATATATATATAGGGGGATAAGTCTGTTGAGTGTACCTGGTAAAGTGTATGGTAGAGTTATAATTGAAAGAATTAAGAGTAAGACGGAGAATAGGATAGCAGATGAACAAGGAGGCTTTAGGAAAGGTAGGGGGTGTGTGGACCAGGTGTTTACAGTGAAACATATAAGTGAACAGTATTTAGATAAGGCTAAAGAGGTCTTTGTGGCATTTATGGATTTGGAAAAGGCGTATGACAGGGTGGATAGGGGGGCAATGTGGCAGATGTTGCAAGTGTATGGTGTAGGAGGTAGGTTACTGAAAGCAGTGAAGAGTTTTTACGAGGATAGTGAGGCTCAAGTTAGAGTATGTAGGAAAGAGGGAAATTTTTTCCCAGTAAAAGTAGGCCTTAGACAAGGATGTGTGATGTCACCGTGGTTGTTTAATATATTTATAGATGGGGTTGTAAGAGAAGTAAATGCGAGGGTCTTGGCAAGAGGCGTGGAGTTAAAAGATAAAGAATCACACACAAAGTGGGAGTTGTCACAGCTGCTCTTTGCTGATGACACTGTGCTCTTGGGAGATTCTGAAGAGAAGTTGCAGAGAGTGGTGGATGAATTTGGTAGGGTGTGCAAAAGAAGAAAATTAAAGGTGAATACAGGAAAGAGTAAGGTTATGAGGATAACAAAAAGATTAGGTGATGAAAGATTGAATATCAGATTGGAGGGAGAGAGTATGGAGGAGGTGAACGTATTCAGATATTTGGGAGTGGACGTGTCAGCGGATGGGTCTATGAAAGATGAGGTGAATCATAGAATTGATGAGGGAAAAAGAGTGAGTGGTGCACTTAGGAGTCTGTGGAGACAAAGAACTTTGTCCTTGGAGGCAAAGAGGGGAATGTATGAGAGTATAGTTTTACCAACGCTCTTATATGGGTGTGAAGCGTGGGTGATGAATGTTGCAGTGAGGAGAAGGCTGGAGGCAGTGGAGATGTCATGTCTGAGGGCAATGTGTGGTGTGAATATAATGCAGAGAATTCGTAGTTTGGAAGTTAGGAGGAGGTGCGGGATTACCAAAACTGTTGTCCAGAGGGCTGAGGAAGGGTTGTTGAGGTGGTTCGGACATGTAGAGAGAATGGAGCGAAACAGAATGACTTCAAGAGTGTATCAGTCTGTAGTGGAAGGAAGGCGGGGTAGGGGTCGGCCTAGGAAGGGTTGGAGGGAGGGGGTAAAGGAGGTTTTGTGTGCGAGGGGCTTGGACTTCCAGCAGGCATGCGTGAGCGTGTTTGATAGGAGTGAATGGAGACAAATGGTTTTTAATACTTGACGTGCTGTTGGAGTGTGAGCAAAGTAACATTTATGAAGGGATTCAGGGAAACCGGCAGGCCGGACTTGAGTCCTGGAGATGGGAAGTACAGTGCCTGCACTCTGAAGGAGGGGTGTTAATGTTGCAGTTTAAAAACTGTAGTGTAAAGCACCCTTCTGGCAAGACAGTGATGGAGTGAATGATGGTGAAAGTTTTTCTTTTTCGGGCCACCCTGCCTTGGTGGGAATCGGCCGGTGTGATAATAAAAAAAAAAAAAAAATAATATATATATACATATATACATATATATATATACATATATACATATATATATACATATATACATATATATATACACATATATACATATATATATACATATATACATATATATATATACATATATATATATATAAAAATATATATATATAAATATATAGATAAATATATATATATAAATAAATATATATATATAAATATAGATATATATATAAATATATATATATATATATATATATATATATATATATATATATATATATATATATATATATATATATATATATATATATATATATATATATATATATATATATATATATATATATATTCAACACGTCAGCCATTTCCTACCAAGGCAGGGTGGCCCCCAAAAAAGGAAAATAACCCAAAAATGAAAAAAAAAACTTTCATCATAATTTAACACTTTCACCATCACTCATACATAATCACTGTCTTTGCAGAGGCGCTCAGACACGACAGTTTAGAAGTCCCTCCAAACTGCCAACATTCGAACCCTCCCCTGCTCACAGTCCAACAGCTTGTCATGTCCCAAAAATCATTCGTCGCCATTTACTCTTATCTAATATGGTCATGCATGTTTGCTGGAAATCCAAGCCCCTCGCCTAGAAAACCACCTTTACCACCTCCCTCCAACCTTTTCGAGGACGATCCTCCCCCTGCCTTCCTTTCCCTACAGATTTATATGTTCTTCAAGTCATTCTTTGTTGCATTCTCTGTAAATGACCAAACGACCTCAACAACCCCTCTTCAGCCCTCTGAGTAATACTTTTAGTAACGCCTCACATCCTCCAAATTTTCACACTCCGATTTCTCTGCATAATATTTACACGCTACATTGCCCTTAGACAGGATATCTCCACTGCCTCCATCTGCCTCCTCGATGCAGTATTTACAGCCCAAACTTCACACACAAAAAAGAGTGTTGGTACCACTATACTTTCGTACATTCCCTTCTTTGTCTCCATGGATAACGTTCATGGTCTCCACAGATACCTAAATGCACCACTCATTTTTTTTCCTTCATCAGTTCTATGGGTAACCTCATCCTTCAAAAACCCATCCGCTAACAAGTCAACTCCCAAATATATGAAAACATTCACTTCTTCCATACTCCCTCTCTCCAATGTGATATCCAATTTTTCTTTATCTAAATCGTTTGATACCTTCATCACCTTACTCTTTTCTATGTTCGCTTTCACACCCTCCTAAACTCGTCTACTAACCTTTGCAACTTTTCTTTAGAATCTCCCATAAGCACAGTATCATCAGCAAAAAGTTACTGTGTCAACTCCCATTTTGTATTTGATTCCTCTCAATTTAATCCTACCCCTCTCCTCAACACTCTAACATTTGCTTCTTTTACAACTCCATCTATAAATATATTAAACAACCATGGTAACATTACACATGATAAATTAGGCACATGTACAACACTTGGGTATGTTTATTGAGGAAACGTCTCGCCACACAGTAGCTTCATCAGTCCATAGAAAGGAGAATAGTGAAGAATAGGAGGAGTTTGAGGTAATTACTCCCTCAGTCTTGAGTCGATGTGGTCAGTGCATCAATCTTGAAAAGAATACAATATGGAGAAGTAGCTTATATACTGTAGGCAGGAGAGGTGCAGCAGTCTTAGGTGGTATCACATTTGTACAATGTGGAAGTAGGTCATGCAAGTGAAGAATTCCTTGTATTAAACAATTCTTCACTTGCTTAACTCTTAAGCACGACCTACTTCCACACTGGACTAATGTGATACCACTTACGACTGTTGCACCTCTCCTGCATACGGTATATGAGCTACTTCTCTGCACATATTCTGTATTCTTTTCAAGATTGATGGACTGACTACATCGACTAAAGGCTGAGGGACTGATTACCTCAAACTCTTCCTGTTCTTCACATTCTCCTTTGTATGGACTGATGAAGCCACTGTGTGGTGAAACGTTTCCTCAGTAAAGATACCCAAGTGTTGCACATGTGTTTAATTTACCAACTTGTCGGTTCTCTGAGCCATTCATCTAAAACATTACGCATCCCTGTCTGAGACCTACTTTTACCTCTTTTCTACACACCGTAACCTGAGCCTCACTATCCTCATAAAAACTCTTTACTGCATTTAGTAACTTACTGCCTATTCCATACACTTGCAACGTCTGTCACATTGTTCCCTTATTCACTCTATCATACACCTTTTCTAAATCCATAAATGCAATGAAAACTTCCCTACCTATATCTAAATACTGTTCACATATATGCTTCAATATAAACACTTGATCTACACATCCCCTACCGACTCTAAAGCCTCCTTGCTCATCTGCAATCCTACTCTCTGTCTTACCTCTAATTCTTTTATTAATAACTCTACCATTCACTTTACCTGGTATTCTCAATATTCCCCTAAAATTTTTACAATCACTTTTGTCCCACTTCCCTTTATATAACTGAACTATACACTCTCTCTGCCAATCCCTAGGTACCTTACCTTCTTTCATACGTCTGTCATGATCCTGTCAGTTCCAGCTGCTTTACCCCCTTTCATTCTACATAATGCCTCACGTACCTCCCCCACACTCTCATCCTGCTCTTCTTTACTCCTAAAAGATGTTATACCTCCCTGGTCAGTGCATGAAATTACTGTCTCCCTTTCTTCATGGACATTCAAAAGTTCCTCAAAATATTCCCGCCATCTACACAATACCTCCAGCTCCCCATCTACTAACTTCCCTACTCTAATTTTAACTGACAAATCCATTCGTTCCCTAGGCTTTCTTAATTTGTTTATCTCATTCAAATTTTTTTATAATTCTCCACAAAATTTCTTGATTGTGCCTCTCCCACTCTATCATCTGCTCTCCTTTTGCACTCTCTCACCACTCTCTTCACCTTTCTTTTACTCTACATATATTCTGCTCTTCTTGTGTCACTTCTATATATTGGTGTATATAGTGTAGTTTGATATATATGTATTTCATACATTATAGTTTTAATCCCTTACAACAATCGTTCCTCCTGGTACACTTGAACAGTTCTCCTGCTATAAAAGTATTATGTTATATATGATGGTATAAATTACTTTCATGTGCATAGTCTTGTAGTTATGTATTTTATCTATTATTTGTATATGTTAGTAATACTGCGGTTTAAAATAAATGAAATATATTGCAAATAAAATAAATGAAATATTTTTTTCGTTAGGTTCAGAATTTTTTTTTTTAAATTATTGCATACACTAATTTTCGACTGCATTATTCGGCAAGAAAAGCGTTGTTATTTAAGCAAAAATCGCAGTTTACCTATTCGACACGACATATATATGTTTCATTGATTTTAAAGAAAATTAAATAAATTTAAATAAACCTGTCATATATATAACAGAAGGTGAAGTTAACAGAGGAAATGAAGATGACACAGAATGAAGATATCAGAGACATAGTGAAGATGACACAGAGTGAAGATATCAGAAAGGTAGTGAAGATGACACAGAGTGAAGATATCAGAGACGTAGTAAAGATGACACAGAGTGAAGATATCAGAGACATAGTGAAGATGACACAGAGTGAAGATATCAGAGACGTAGTAAAGATGACACAGAGTGAAGATATCAGAGACATAGTGAAGATGACACAGAATGAAGATATCAGAGACGTAGTGAAGATGACACCGAGTGAAGATATCAGAAAGGTAGTGAAGATGACACAGAGTGAAGATATCAGAGACGTAGTGAAGATGACACAGAGTGAAGACATCAGAGACGTAGTGAAGATGACAAAGAGTGAAGATATCAGAGAGGTAGTGAAAATGACACAGGTAGTGAAGATGACACATATAGCTAAGATGTCACTGGGTGAAGATAACAGAGTGAAGATGACATTGGGTGAAAATAATAGAGAGGTAGTGATGGTGACACAGGATGAAGATAACAGAGAGCTTATGAAGATGACACTGGGTGAAGATAACAGAGATGTAGTGAAGATAACAGAGATGTAGTGAAGATGACGGAGATGTAGTGAAGATAACAGAGATGTAGTGAAGATAACAGAGATGTAGTGAAGATAACAGAGATGTAGTGAAGATGACGGAGATGTAGTGAAGATAACAGAGATGTAGTGAAGATAACAGAGAGATAGTGAAGATGGCAAAGGGTGAAGATAACGGAGAGGTAGTGAAGATGGCAAAGGGTGAAGATGACAGAGAGGTAGTGAAAATGGCAAAGGGTGAAGATAACAGAGATGTAGTGAAGATGACAGAGACGTAGTGAAGATGACAGAGATGTAGTGAAGATAACAGAGATGTAGTGAAGATGACGGAGATGTAGTGAAGATAGCAGAGAGATAGTGAAGATAACAGAGATGTAGTGAAGATAACAGAGATGTAGTGAAGATAACAGAGATGTAGTGAAGATAACAGAGATGTAGTGAAGATAACAGAGATGTAGTGAAGATGACAGAGATGTAGTGAAGATGACAGAGATGTAGTGAAGATAACAGAGATGTAGTGAAGATAACAGAGATGTAGTGAAGATAACAGAGATGTAGTGAAGATGACAGAGATGTAGTGAAGATGACAGAGATGTAGTGAAGATGACGGAGATGTAGTGAAGATGACAGAGATGATGTAGTGAAGATGACAGAGATGTAGTGAAGATGACGGAGATGTAGTGAAGATGACAGAGATGTAGTGAAGATGACGGAGATGTAGTGAAGATGACAGAGATGTAGTGAAGATGACAGAGAGGTAGTGAAGATGGCAAAGGGTGAAGATGACAGAGAGGTAGTAAAGATGGCAAAGGGTGAAGATGACAGAGAGGTAGTGAAGATGGCAAAGGGTGAAGATAACAGAGAGGTAGTAAAGATGGCAAAGGGTGAAGATAACAGAAAGGTAGTGAAGATAACAGAGAGGTAGTGAAGATGGCAAAGGGTGAAGATGACAGAGAGGTAGTGAAGATGGCAAAGGGTGAAGATGACAGAGAGGTAGTGAAGATGGCAAAGGGTGAAGATGACAGAGAGGTAGTGAAGATGGCAAAGGGTGAAGATGACAGAGAGGTAGTAAAGATGGCAAAGGGTGAAGATAACAGAGAGGTAGTAAAGATGGCAAAGGGTGAAGATAACAGAGAGGTAGTGAAGATGGCAAAGGGTGAAGATGACAGAGATGAAAG
Source organism: Cherax quadricarinatus (assembly GCF_038502225.1). NCBI lineage: Eukaryota > Metazoa > Arthropoda > Malacostraca > Decapoda > Parastacidae > Cherax > Cherax quadricarinatus. The sequence continues at coordinate 19,615,409 of NC_091372.1, read as the reverse complement.
ATGGCAGAGAGGTGAAGATGAAGAGTGAAGATGGCAAAGGGTGAAGATGACAGAGAGGTAGTAAAGATGGCAAAGGGTGAAGATGACAGAGAGGTAGTAAAGATGGCAAAGGGTGAAGATGACAGAGAGGTAGTGAAGATGGCAAAGGGTGAAGATGACAGAGAGGTAGTGAAGATGGCAAAGGGTGAAGATGACAGAGAGGTAGTAAAGATGGCAAAGGGTGAAGATGACAGAGAGGTAGTGAAGATGGCAAAGGGTGAAGATGACAGAGAGGTAGTAAAGATGGCAAAGGGTGAAGATGACAGAGAGGTAGTAAAGATGGCAAAGGGTGAAGATGACAGAGAGGTAGTAAAGATGGCAAAGGGTGAAGATGACAGAGAGGTAGTAAAGATGGCAAAGGGTGAAGATGACAGAGAGGTAGTGAAGATGGCAAAGGGTGAAGATGACAGAGAGGTAGTGAAGATGACAAAGGGTGAAGATGACAGAGAGGTAGTGAAGATGACAAAGGGTGAAGATGACAGAGAGGTAGTGAAGATGGCAAAGGGTGAAGATGACAGAGAGGTAGTGAAGATGGCAAAGGGTGAAGATGACAGAGAGGTAGTGAAGATGGCAAAGGGTGAAGATAACAGTGTTCATGCCCAGCACATAGATGTTGCCACCCCTACACATCTTGAAATGATGTACTTCAAGCTCTGTATAAACACTAGTACCTCTGTACTAGCATGTGCAATGTACAGACCTCAGTGGCAACACGCAGACCCTATCAACTTCCTAATGGAAAATATTGACTCCCTTCTGCTACAACACAACTGTCAACATATTATAATTGTTGGTGACCTCAACCAGCACCTTATACAGAGGGACTTCGATGACCTTCTTGCAGTGTTTGACATGAGAAACTTTGTTGATTTCCCTACTCATATCTCTGGCTCCTCCCTTGACCCAGTAGTGAGTGATCTGGCAGAAGGCATAGTCACTTGTCAACCCCTCGGCTACGTTGGATCGTCTGACCACAAGGCTGTTTTTACCACACTTAAGATCCCAACAGAACGAGGTGAGGAGTCCACACTCACAACCTGGCTATGGGAGAGAGGTAATTGGCCAGCCCTTTGCTCTGAGCTCGCCACCACCGACTGGAATGCTCTTCTCCAGGGGGATGTTGACAACCAAGTGAAAGCCTTCACTGGACACATCCTTAATTTGCAACAAGAACACATTCCTCACCGGCAATATGTGACAAAGCCTACAGATCAGCCTTGGTTTGGCTTTCGTTGTAGAGAGGCTGCTACTGCTAAGTACAAAGCATGGCGAAGGTATAAGAGACATCCTACCACCTATAACAGGAACTTGCACATGCAAGCCTGTAGGCATATGGGTGATGTTCAAAAGTGGGCCATTGCTAAATGGGAGGTGGACACTAAAAGAAAGTTAGTATCAGGTAGGGTAGGCTCCAAAACCTGGTGGTCCCTGGTCAAGGACAGACAAGGTTATCTGCCTGATGAACTTATTCCACCTCTAAATCGACAGGATGGGACCACCTCTACTAGTAGTCAAGAGAAGGCAGACCTCTTTGCTGAACACTTTGCTACCAAAATGCAAGTTCCTGATCCAGCAAGGGACCCTCCTTGGCTAGCTGCAAGAACTGTGTCAAAACTGTCAGTGGTGATAATAAGGCAGGAGGAGGTGCATTTCCTTCTTAAATCACTTGACCAAGAAAAGGCTGTGGGCCCAGACAAGTTGAGCCCAAGATTGTTGAGAAGATGTGCAGACCAGCTAGCAGCACCTCTAACTCGCATCTTTCAGCACTGCCTAGTACAGTGTAAATGGCCCTCTCCATGGAAAGAGGCAAATGTAGTCCCTGTTCACAAAAAGAAGAGCAGAGCAGAAATCAGCAACTACAGACCAGTGTCACTCCTGTCAATCACTGGTAAGATCCTTGAGACAATAATCTCAAGACAAATGACAGATTTTTTTGACTACCACTCACTACTTTGTGATCGTCAATATTGCTTCAGGAAAGGTTACTCTGCTGCTGATCTGTTGTTAAACCTCTCCACTAAGTGGCACCAGTCACTGGATGAATCCAAAGTCAGCTGTGTGGTAGCACTGGACATTGCTGGCGCTTTCGACCGGGTGTGGCACCAGGGCCTCTTAGCAAAACTTCAAGCACTGGGAATTGCAGGCTCTACGCTATGTCTCCTCAGTGATTACCTTCATGGTAGATCTCTAAGTGTAGTCCTCAATGGAACGGAATCAGCAAGGCATCCTATTGGGGCAAGCGTTCCACAAGGAAGTGTGCTGGGTCCACTGTTATGGAATGTCTACTTCAACGACCTTCTTCATCTCATCCCAGAATCACATGCATATGCAGACGACTGTACACTGACATTCACTTATCCAAGAGAAGAAATGCCAGCTGCTCTAAGCTACATCAATCACCAGCTGAGAGCTATATCAGCTTGGGGAAATAGATGGCAAGTAACATTTGCACCTGAGAAAACGCAAATGATGATCGTCTCTAGGCACCATGATGGTAATGCTGGTGCTGTAGTAAGGATGAATGGGAGGATGTTGGCACCTGGAGAAGAAGTTGATATCCTTGGGGTGAAATTTGACTCCAAACTAACCATGAAGAACCATGTTGTAAATCTTGCAAACAAGGCAGCCAGGAAGCTTACAGCACTTCGCCGTATCTCGCATCTGCTTGACAGTAGGGGTTGCAAGATCCTGTACGAGGCACAAGTACGCTCACACCTTGAGTATGCTCCACTTTCTTGGTTTGCCTGCCCCCCCCTCTCATCTGCGACTGCTTGGCAGAGTAGAGAACAGAGCAAGACGTCTCATCTCTCGCCTGGACCCATCCTGGATAGATCTGTCATTTCAGCAGAGCCTTCAACATAGGAGGGATGTGGGTGGCCTTACTGTTATATACAAGGCCAATATTGTCAAAATACCACACTTGGATCCACTTCGAGGACAGCGTGAAACAAGCTTTTATGCCACAAGACGGGCAGAAAGCAGCAACTTCACTCTGGCTGTACCCTTCTCCAGAACATCACTCCATCTGAGATCATACATACCCAGGATGACTCGAGTATGGAACACATTCGTACAGCATAATGATGTCAACGAGATAACGTCAGTTGATCATATGAAAATGCTGGCCCACAGATGGCTCCAACTTCATCCTGTTCCCTACTTGTATGTCTCATAACTATAAAAATGCTTTCAAATGAGCTGATGTAGGTAACAGCTATTAGCTTGCCAATAAAGTTAGGAATCCTTAACCTGTAAATAGCTGTCAATAAAGCTAGGGATCCTTAACCTTGTCAAACCCTGTGTAACAAAAAAAAAAAAGAAAAAAAAAAAAAAAAAAAAAAAAAAAAAAAAAAAAACAGAGAGGTAGTGAAGATAGCAAAGGGTGAAGATGACAGAGAGGTAGTGAAGATGGCAAAGGGTAAAGATAACAGAGAGGTAGTGAAGATGGCAAAGGGTGAAGATAACAGAGAGGTAGTGAAGATGGCAAAGGGTGAAGATAACAGAGAGGTAGTGAAGATGGCAAAGGGTGAAGATAACAGAGAGGTAGTGAAGATGGCAAAGGGTGAAGATAACAGAGAGGTAGTGAAGATGGCAAAGGGTGAAGATAACAGAGAGGTAGTGAAGATGGCAAAGGGTGAAGATAACAGAGAGGTAGTGAAGATGGCAAAGGGTGAAGATAACAGAGAGGTAGTGAAGATGGCAAAGGGTGAAGATGACAGAGAGGTAGTGAAGATGGCAAAGGGTGAAGATGACAGAGAGGTAGTGAAGATGACAGAGATGTAGTGAATATAATAGAGAGATAGTGAAGATGGCAAAGGGTGAAGATGACAGAGAGGTAGTGAAGATGGCAAAGGGTGAAGATGACAGAGAGGTAGTGAAGATGGCAAAGGGTGAAGATGACAGAGAGGTAGTGAAGATGGCAAAGGGTGAAGATGACAGAGAGGTAGTAAAGATGGCAAAGGGTGAAGATGACAGAGAGGTAGTGAAGATGACAGAGATGTAGTGAATATAATAGAGAGATAGTGAAGATGGCAAAGGGTGAAGATGACAGAGAGGTAGTGAAGATGGCAAAGGGTGAAGATGACAGAGAGGTAGTGAAGATGGCAAAGGGTGAAGATGACAGAGAGGTAGTAAAGATGGCAAAGGGTGAAGATGACAGAGAGGTAGTAAAGATGGCAAAGGGTGAAGATGACAGAGAGGTAGTGAAGATGGCAAAGGGTGAAGATGACAGAGAGGTAGTGAAGATGGCAAAGGGTGAAGATGACAGAGAGGTAGTAAAGATGGCAAAGGGTGAAGATGACAGAGAGGTAGTGAAGATGACACAGAGGCAGTGAAGATGACAGAGAGGTAGTGAAGATGGCAAAGGGTGAAGATGACAGAGAGGTAGTAAAGATGGCAAAGGGTGAAGATGACAGAGAGGTAGTGAAGATGGCAAAGGGTGAAGATGACAGAGAGGTAGTAAAGATGGCAAAGGGTGAAGATGACAGAGAGGTAGTAAAGATGGCAAAGGGTGAAGATGACAGAGAGGTAGTGAAGATGACACAGAGGCAGTGAAGATGACACTGTGTGAAGATAACAGAGAGTGAAGATGACACAGGGTGAAGATAACAGAGAGGTTATGAAGATGACAAGGGTTGAAATAACAGAAAGGTAGTGAAGATGACAAAGGGTAAAGAGGTAGTAACCCAAGAGGTTAGAACTACATTGGGGTTGACCACTGGAATGACTGTGTTACAAGTTTCCTCTAAGCAATGAGAGTGTTGGACACCTCTGAAGTAGGATTTCCATAGTATTTTTCTCTTGAAGACACAAATGTGGTCCACTGTCATATAAAACTGGTCATCTTTTTTTTCAATCAACGTACTTTGCTTTCTCGATGGAAAACAGGCCACCGACTGAAATATGCAGGATGCTTCACCATAGTTACAGCAAGATGTTTGTGATCTGCGTCTCCACAAGCCAGACATTCTGCCAGTGATAACTGTAGTTCGGCAGAGTGGCCAAAGTTCCAGCATTCTTGAGGTGTTGACTTCTTCTCCGAGGCCCCGTGGCCTGGTGGTAAAAGTTCTCGCTTTACACGGTGAGGGTCCAGGTTCAATTCCCAGCGATGGTGTTCTTATTGAAGACCCCGCAGGTGTGTAGTAGTGTGTGTGTCCCAGTGTTGTAGTGTAAACATCTCTCTGCGTCACTTCACTTCACTGTTCACTGAATGTTTGTTGACTTCCCTGACGCCTCTTCATTTCGACTCTTACTTTTCTCCTTGTTGGAGTAGAAACATTGGGCGTGTTTCTTACACCGATTGTCTATGTTCACCGTCAGTATTAATGGGTACTTGGGTGTTAGTCGACTGGTGTAGGTTGCATCCCGGGGCAAAACTGACTTAATTTGCCCAAAATGCTCTGCATAGCAAGCAGCTTTCAATATAGTAGTATGTCATTGATGTTAGCTGGGCCTGTATGCCTTGTGTACTGTATGCCTTGTACATGTACTAGTGGAAATAAAGATATTATTATTATTATTATTATTATTATTATTATTATTATTATTATTATTATTATTATTATTATTATAATTATCATTATTATTATTATTATTATTATTATTATTATTATTATTATTATTATTATTATTATTATTATTATTATCATTATTATTATTATTATTATTATTATTATTATTATTATTATTATTATTATTATTATTATTATCATTATTATTATTATTATTATTATTATTATTATTATTATTATTATTATTATTATTATTATTATTATTATTATTATCATTATTATTATTATTATTATTATTATTATTATTATTATTATTATTATCATTATTATTATTATTATCATTATTATTATTATTATTATTATTATTATTATTATTATTATTATTATTATCATTATTATTATTATTATTATTACTATTATTATTATTATTATTATTATTATCTATTATTATTATTATTATTATTATTATTATTATTATTATTATTATTATAATTGTTATTATTATTATTATTTTTATTATTATTATTATTATTATTATTATTATTATTATTATTATTATTATTATTATTATTATTATTATCATTATTATTATTATTATTATTATTATTATTATTATTATCATTATTATTATTATTATCATTATTATTATTATTATTATTATTATTATTATTATTATTATTATTATTATTATTATTATTATTATTATTATTATTATCATTATCATTATTATTATTATTATTATTATTATTATTATTAACATTATTTAACCTGAGGATGGGAGGGTATAGTAATCGATATCATATCTCTTTATGGTCACGGTTGACTTTTGTTACAGAGAAATGTTATAGCTCAAACTGGTCTTGAATGCTCAGGCCTCTTTTTGTAAATTGTTTTTGTATTACAGAATGTAAGATGATCTTACAGATCGAACTGAAGAAGAATTATCTGGAGGACGTTGCTGGTAGTACTGATATGACAGTTTGGTGGCCCCATCTGCCTTGTTTACAGTGAGAATAGAAACTGAAGGAGAAGTTTTGCTGAAGTTCAGGAGCTCGTTGCTAATATTGTCGTCTATAAAGTTAACTTCTCGGTGTGTTAACTGAAGGGAAACGAATTCTTTTCTATACTGTTTTCTAAATTCTTTCTTTAGGAAAAAAAATCCAGTTGATGTGTTTTTTTTTTTTTTTAAATATGAACGAGCACCAGAATAATTCATTATGTGTCCAGGTCTTGTAGCAGATGCAAAGTTCCTAGAATTCTTGTTGCCGCTCAAGTAAAGCATAGTTTATTGTTAAGATAAAGCGAGGGCTCAGGGATACTAGTTTTAACAGTTTATTGTCAAGATAAAGCGAGGGCTCAGGGATACTAGTTTTAACAGTTTATTGTCAAGATAAAGCGAGGGCTCAGGGATACTAGTTTTAACAGTTTATTGTCAAGATAAAGCGAGGGCTCAGGGATACTAGTTTTAACAGTTTATTGTCATGATAAAGCGAGGACTCAGGGATACTAGTTTTAACAGTTCATTGTCAAGATAAAGCGAGGGCTCAGGGATACTAGTTTTAACAGTTTATTGTCAAGATAAAGCGAGGGCTCAGGGATACTAGTTTTAACAGTTTATTGTCAAGATAAAGCGAGGACTCAGGGATACTAGTTTTAACAGTTCATTGTCAAGATAAAGCAAGGGCTCAGGGATACTAGTTTTAACAGTTTATTGTCATGATAAAGCGAGGGCTCAGGGATACTAGTTTTAACAGTTTATTGTCAAGATAAAGCGAGGGCTCAGGGATACTAGTTTTAACAGTTCATTGTCAAGATAAAGCGAGGGCTCAGGGATACTAGTTTTAACAGTTCATTGTCAAGATAAAGCGAGGGCTCAGGGATACTAGTTTTAACAGTTCATTGTCAAGATAAAGCGAGGGCTCAGGGATACTAGTTTTAACAGTTCATTGTCAAGATAAAGCGAGGGCTCAGGGATACTAGTTTTAACAGTTCATTGTCAAGATAAAGCGAGGGCTCAGGGATACTAGTTTTAACAGTTCATTGTCAAGATAAAGCGAGGGCTCAGGGATACTAGTTTTAACAGTTCATTGTCAAGATAAAGCGAGTGCTCAGTGATACTAGTTTTAACAGTTCATTGTTAAGATAAAGCGAGGGCTCAGGGATACTAGTTTTAACAGTTCATTGTCAAGATAAAGCGAGGGCTCAGGGATACTAGTTTTAACAGTTCATTGTCAAGATAAAGCGAGGGCTCAGGGATACTAGTTTTAACAGTTCATTGTTAAGATAAAGCGAGGGCTCAGGGATACTAGTTTTAACAATTCATTGTCAAAATAAAGCGAGTGCTCAGGGATACTAGTTTTAACAATTCATTGTCAAGATAAAGCGAGGGCTCAGGGATACTAGTTTTAACAATTCATTGTCAAAATAAAGCGAGTGCTCAGGGATACTAGTTTTAACAGTTCATTGTCAAGATAAAGCGAGGGCTCAGGGATACTAGTTTTAACAGTTCATTGTCAAGATAAAGCGAGGGCTCAGGGATACTAGTTTTAACAGTTCATTGTCAAGATAAAGCGAGTGCTCAGGGATACTAGTTTTAACAGTTCATTGTCAAGATAAAGCGAGGGCTCAGGGATACTAGTTTTAACAGTTCATTGTCAAGATAAAGCGAGTGCTCAGGGATACTAGTTTTAACAGTTCATTGTCAAGATAAAGCGAGGGCTCAGGGATACTAGTTTTAACAGTTCATTGTCAAGATAAAGCGAGTGCTCAGGGATACTAGTTTTAACAGTTCATTGTCAAGATAAAGCGAGGGCTCAGGGATACTAGTTTTAACAGTTCATTGTCAAGATAAAGCGAGTGCTCAGGGATACTAGTTTTAACAGTTCATTGTCAAGATAAAGCGAGGGCTCAGGGATACTAGTTTTAACTGATATTCCGCTAACTACAATAAAAATTATCAAAATTTCCCAGAACTGCAATTAGTCACTATAAATATACTTTTTTAACACTCCCGATATCATTTTGTTAAAGGGGATAGCAAAGTAAAAGCAAAAGTGAAAAATATATCCGGTCAACTAATTAAAATATTCACTTGCTGTAGTGTTTGTGAATCTCAAGTTAAAGTGTTGAAGAAGAAGGTTCTTCTTCTTCAGGAGGAAAATAGGAGGCTGAAGCTTCGCCTAGATGGGCTTGGGAGAGTAAGATGGTGGGAGCTGGTGAGGAAAAGGATACCAGCAGTGAGCTAAAGAGTTGCAGCCACTTTAAGTGGCAAGTGGTTCACAGTTCAGGAAGAAGAAAGATAAGGAAGGTTAATAGAGAAGATTTAAAAGTAGGAAATCGATTCTCTGTTGTCCAGGACGAGTGTACTTCAGTGGTTAGTGAAGTTATGGTACCACTGTCTCCCCTGCTAATCAAGGTAAGAATATTCTAATTGTAGAAGTTTCTCGGGTAAGATATGTGGACTATGCATATTGTAACAGAGATAGAATGGTAGACAGAGGGTGTGCCTCCCAGGAGCTGGTGCTGGTGACATAATCAGCAGGTTGGTTAATATTATGTCAGGCAATGGAACCAAGCCCATTTACCTATCTTAGTGCTGGTGGAAATGTCATCAGGAAGGCCAGGTCTAAGGGAGGGATTCCAGTAATATGTAGCATCTTACCTAAAAGGGGAGTGGGCAATGAATTAATGTCTATGGCGACTGGTAAAAAATGCCTGCTGGATAGGTACTACAAGGAACTTGCAATGCCATTCATTGATAACTGGGACACATTCTATGGGAAGCATGATATATATGCAAGGGATGGGGTTCATCTCTCTGGAGTTGGAGTGGTTGCATTAGCCAATTCGATTGAGAGGGTCATTGATGACTTGTCTAGGAATTTAAACTGATAGATTATAGAGGTATGGGTGTTTGTGAGAAGCAATCAGGCAGTATTAGGGAAGAAAACATCAGATATTACCAGGATACCCCAGGGATATGTTTAAAAGACAATATTCAAAATAAAGTTGCTAGTAAAGGCAAAGCAATTGCTCAACAAAGATAGTAGAGGGCAATGAGAGACTAGCTCCTTAAGACTTACTATACAAACAGTAGGAGTCTAAGAAATAAGATAGATGTGCTAAGATTACTTGCGAGTGCAGATAATATGGACATTACAGCTATAACAGAGATCTGGTTCAACTTGAAAGATAGAGAAATGCTTTCTGAATGCAACATACAGGGCTATAAACTATTCCACACTGATAGGGTCAACGGGAAGGGTGGTGGAGTGGCGATGTATGTCAGAGATAATTTAAACTGTTGTGTTAGACAAGATGTAAGATTAGAAACATCAGGCACAGAATCTGTTTGGCTACAGTTTCTAGAAGGTCATGAAAAATTAACTTTGGGTGTGATTTCTAGGCTCCCAAACCGTCATAGGGAGTGCAGTAAGCTGCTATGGGATAAAATTCATAGGGCATTTACCTATGAAAATGTTGTGTTAATGGGAGATTTTAACTTTAGACAAATTAATTGGAACAATATGACAGGAAATTTTGAGTCTAGTGATTTTCTTGATACGGCACAAGACTGCTTTTAAAAACAGTTTGTGACAGAACCAACTAGAGGAAACAATCTGCTTGACTTGGTTCTTGCCAACAAAGAATCACTAGTTAATAATATTGAGGTTAGTGATGATCTAAGGGAAAGTGATCACAAATCACATAGTTTCAATATATCATGGAATTACCCAGATAACTGCAATCAAGTCGCTGTCCCAGATTTTCGCTTGGCCGACTTCATGGGTATGAGAAATTACCTGGGTGGCCTAAACTGGGACGACCTTACTATGTGTCAGGCAGGTAGAGTTGGTTGCCACTATCACGTATTTCAGAGCTTAGTGCTGGCTGCCCAGACGACTTTTGTTCCGAGTAGGGAAATTAGATCGAACAAAAATGATCCCAAATGGATAAACAATAGATTAAAATATCTCAGTGGTCAAGAGAGAGGTATATATAGGCATATCAAAAGAGGGGAAGTGCAGTTAAGAAATCAATATATTCAGTTAAAGAGAAAAATAAAAAGAGGAATAAAAAACAAAAAGGGATTATCAGCTAAAATCGCAAGGGATTCAAAGACTAACCCAAAAGGGTTCTTTCAGGTATACAGAAGTTAGATTAGGGGCAAGAAAGGCTCACTTAAGAGTAACTCAGGTCGGATCACTTACAGGGATAAGGAAATGTGTGAACTTTTCAATACCTACTTCCTCTCAGTTTTTACTCAGGAAGATACTAGCGAATTTCCAGAAATAATAAATTATGTAGAGCAGGGCGATAATAAACTATGTATGATTAGGGTAACTAATGACATGGAGCTCAGACAAATAAAGAAATTAAAACCTAACAAATCCCCAGGTCCTGATAAACTGTTTGCAAAGGTGTTAAAGGAATGTAAAGGGGAACTTAGCATACCTTTGGCTAATCTTTTCAATATATCACTACAAATTGGTATAGTGCCTGACAAGTGGAAAATGACAAATTTAATTCCTATTTATAAGGCAGGTGACAGGTCCTTGGCTTCGAACTATAGACCAAAAAGCCTTACTTTCATAGTTGGTAAATTTATGGAATCTGTAATTGCCGAAGCAATTCGTAGCCATCTGGAAAGGCATAAATTGATTAATGAATCTCAGGATGGTTTTACAAAGAGGCGTTCCTGTCTTAAGAATTTACTAACTTTCTTCACTAAGATATTTGAGGAGGTGGATCATGGTAATGAATATGACATTATGTATATGGACTTCATTAAGGCTTTCAATAGAGTTCCACATCAGAGACTACTGAGGAAACTTAGGGCATATGGAATAGGAGAAATTTTTGCATGGGTAGAGGCGTAGTTAATAAATAGGCAGCAGAGAGTTTGCATAAATAGTGAGAAATCAGAATGGTGATGCGTCACAAGCTGTGTTCCACAGAGGTCAGTGTTGAGCCCCTTGTTGTTCACAATCTACATAAATGACATAGATGAGGGTATAACTAGCGACGTAAGCAAATTTGCTGATGACACCAAAATAGGCAGTCCAATTCATTCTAATGAGGACATTAGAGCACTCCAGGATGACTTGAATAAACTGATGCAGTGATCGGAGAACTGGCAGATGCAGTTTAATATAGACAAATGCAAAGTTCTAAATGTTGGGCAGGCAAACAACTATGGCACACATAAACTAAATAATGTAGATTTAAATATTACGGACTGCAAAAAGGATTTAGATTATGCTTCACAGTTTTGGTAACCATGTTACAGAATGGATATAAATGCAATGGAAAACGTACAAAGGAGGATGACAAAGTTGATCCCATGTATCAGAAATCTTCCCTATGAGGATAAACTGAGAGCCCTGAATCTGCACTCTAGAAAGACATAGAAATAGGGGGGCTATGACTGAGGTGTATAAATGGAAAACAGAAATTAATAAAGGGGATGCAAATAGCATGCTAAAAATATCTAACACAGACAGGACTCACATCAATGGTTTTAAATTGGAAAAAATCAGATTCAGGAAGGATATGGGAAAGCACTGGTTTGGTAACAGAGTTGTGGATGAGTGGAACTAACTCCAGAATACCGTCATAGAAGCTAAGACGTTGTGTAGTTTTAAAAATAGGTTGGATAAATACATGAGAGGGTGTGGGTTGGTGTGAGTTGGACCTAAGTCACGTGTCTTACCTCACTAGGTTAGTGAGGTCAGACGGTCAGGAATGTAATGTAATGTAAGGAGGAGCTTAGCAAACCTCTCGCTAATCTTTTCAATATATCACTACAGACTGGCATGGTGCCAGATAAGTGGAAAATAGCAAATGTGATACCTATTTTCAGAGCAGGTGACAGGTCCTTAGCTTCGAACTATAGACCAATAAGCCTAACATCCATAGTGGGAAAATTTATGGAATCAATAATTGCCGAGGAAGTTCGTAGCCACCTTGAAAAGCAAAAATTAATCACTGAATCTCAGCATGGCTTTACAAAGGGGCGTTCCTGCCTTATGAATTTATTAACTTTTCTCACTAAGGTATTTGAGGAGGTAGATCATGGTAATGAATATATTGTGTATATGGACTTCAGTAAGGCTTTTGACAGGGTCCCATATAAGAGACTATTGAGGAAAATTAAGGCACATGGAATAGTAGGAGAAATTTTTTCCTGGATACAGACATGGTTGACAAATAGGTAGCAGAGGGTTTGCATAAATGGGGAGAAATCAAAGTGAGGAAGCGTCACGAGCGGTGTTCCACAGGGTTCAGTGTTGGGCTCCCTGTTGTTTACAATCTACATAAACGACATTGATGAGGGCATAAAGAGCTACATAAGCAAGTTTGCCGATGACGCCAAAATAGGCCGTCGAATTCATTATGACGTGGGCATTAGAGCACTCCAGGAAGATTTGAATAGACTGATGCAGTGGTCGGAGAAGTGGCAGATGCAGTTTAATATAGACAAATGCAAAGTTCTAAATGTTGGACAGGAAAATAACCATGCCACATATAAACTAAATAATGTAGATCTTAATATTACGGATTGCAAAAAAGATTTAGGAGTTCTGGTTAGCAGTAATCTGAAACCAAGACAACAGTGCATAAGTGTTTGCAATAAAGCTAACAGAATCCTTGGCTTCATATCAAGAAGCATAAATAATAGGAGTCCTCAGGTTATTCTTCAACTCTATATATTTTGGTTAGACCTCATTTAGATTATGCTGCACAGTTTTAATCACCGTATTACAGAATGGACATAAATGCTCTGGAAAACATACAAAGGAGGATGACAAAGTTGATCCCACGTATCAGAAATCTTCCCTATGAGGATAGACTGAGGGCCCTGAATCTGCACTCTCTAGAAAGGCGTAGAATTAGGGGGGATATGACTGAGGTGTATAAATGGAAGACAGGAATAAATAAAGGGGATGTATATAACGTGCTGAAAATATCTAGCCAAGAGAGGACTCAGCAATGATTTTAAGTTGGAAAAATTTAGATTCAGGAAGGATATAGGAAAGCACTGGTTTGGTAATAGAGTAGTGGATGAGTGGAACAAACTCCCAAGTACAATTATAGAGGCTAAAAAGTTGTGTAGTTTTGAAAATAGGTTAGATAAATACATGAGTGGGCGTGGGTGGGTGTGAGTTGGACCCGATTAGCTTGTGCTACTAGGTCAGTTGCCGTGTTCTTTCCTTAAGTGAATGTGACCTGACTTGACTAGGTTGGGGAATTGGCTTAAGCCGGTAGGAGACTCGGACCTGCCTCGTATGGGCCAGTAGGCCTGCTGCAGTGTTCCTTCTTTCTTATGTTCTTAAGGTCACTAGGTCAGTGCTTAAGTCGGTAGGGGAATTGGACCTGCCCCACATAGGCCAGTAGGCCTGTTGCAGTGTTCCTTCTTTCTTATGTTCTTATATGAGAGTGGCATCCACTGAAGACACAACCAACCTCCAAGCTGATATTAACCAGGGCTTTCAGTGGCGTCACAGCGACGACAAATTCTTATTACTTAGTTATGGAAAAGTTGAGAAACTAACATCTGGCAGAAAATATAAAACAATCTTAATTAAACCACTAAATGGAACATAATAGAAATGTGAGGGACTTAGAAGTGATAATATCAGAAGAGCCTGTATTCAAGGATCACAGATGTGTTATTACAAATGCAAGGAAACTGCTAGGCAGGATAATTGAAACCTTCAGAACAAGAGATTCGCAGCCAATAATGAAATTCTTTAATTTACATGTGCTCTCCAGACTTGAATATTGCTGCACACTTGTAGCCCTTCTTTTTTTTTTAGACAAGCGACATAGCAGTCAAAGAATGTCTCAATATCCTTTATAGCCCATATAAATTAGTCAAGCACCTATATTACTGACAAAAACTGAAGTTCTTTTAATGGTACTCTCTTAACCATTGGCGAAATAGATACATCATCAATCTTTTATGGTTGTTTACCACTTCAGCACTCGATCTGGCAAAAAAGTTAACGAGTGTGGAAAATGTCGACTGTGTAGGACACAAATTGTTGGACACAAATTGTTGGTCACGTCTTTGCTCGACGACAACTAAATGCCTTTCGAAAGAATATTATGATCAAGAGCCTGCAGGATCCATGAAAGAACAACACTGCTGTGGTAGGTATTCCTGTGTTTCTGGGGTGAACTCAGATGTTATCAAATAAAGTAGCCTTTTCATCTTTCCTCACCAGACACACATTACTTATTAACCAACATCAGAAACCTTTCCAGGAAGCATTGTGTTGGTATAGTGAATTACCTATGTAGAGGAAATAATTGTGCCCTCATTGAATTAGTACAGAGCATTGTGGATAAAACCAACGTTTAAGAATTAATCTAAGTCTGCCCGAAATGCCTAGCCATGCTAGGTGTCCTAGTGGCCCCCTCTGTAATTAGTATTTTATAACATGTAAACCACACAATACCCAAAACCTGTAAACCCCACATTGTAACCCTTATAGAGAATAAACTTGAACTGAATTGAATTGAACAGCCACAGTGAAGAAAACACTCACCTGATGAAGGACAGTAGGTTTAGAGCGATCAGATGTAAACACCTCGCTGTCCCTGAGAAGGGATTCATTTTGTCCATGTACAGATTCTGAGGGATCTACG
>NC_091372.1:19500933-19600106 GCF_038502225.1 Cherax quadricarinatus | reverse complement strand
CTGCCCAATATCATTACCACTAAGGGACTAGCCACAGCAGTCAAACATTTGAGGGAGTTAGGTGTGAAGCTAGCGGAACCAGACATTGCTACAGACAACGTTAGTAATGTGGGAATCTTGGTAGGAGGAGATTACATAGACGAGTTCGCGTCTACGAGAAGGGTTATCAAGGAGGGTGTTGGCCTGTACAGGACTCCAGCAGGGTACATCGTAGGAGGCGGGGTACCAGCTCATTTCCCTGCAACCCCTGGAAAGGAGGGCTCCGGTATTACAGCGACTGAGGCTGTACTGGTGATGCACATTGGGGTGCACGAAGGTCTGTCAGAGACGCAAGTTGGCACATCCGACAGTGAGCCGGTCCATAAACTATGGGACCTGGATTAAGGGTGACCAGCCGCCCCCTGAACACGAAGAGACGTATCGAGATTACTTGAACCATGTGCAGTTCAGGGACGGGCAGTACTGGGTGCGACTCCCATGGAAGCTGGGACACCCAACGCTGCCCACTATTTTCAAGAAGGCACTGGGTCAGTTGAATTCATTGGTGAGCAACCTGACCAAGAAGGGTCTGGTGGGGAAATATGATGATATTATTAAGGAACAGCTGGCCCTTGGGTTCATTGAGAAAGTGCCCAATGCCAGCCCTGGGAAAAACACCCATTATCTTCCACACATGGCAGTCACCAAGGAGTCGGTAACCACTCCCATCAGAGTAGTCTTCAACTGCAGCTCGCAGGCGAGTCCCAGAGAGCCATCGTTGAATGACTGTCTGCTCACAGGGCCCTCCCTGATGCAGAAATTAGCAGATGTGTTGTTGAGATTCAGGACAGAACAGTACGCCTATGTGGCAGACATTAGCAAGGCCTTCCTACGTATTGGGTTGCAGCCACAAGACACGGACTACACAAGGTTCTTGTGGTTGACTGACAGGGAGGTGCCCAAGCAAGGGTATGATACCTACAGATCATGAGAGGTAATGGGAGCAATCCTATTATCTGTCTCAGTGCTGGAGGCAACGATGTTGGCAGATGTAGGAGTGAAGACCTGATTAGCAGGTATAGGTCAGCAATAGAAATAATTAGGAGTAAGGGTGGGAACCCTGTCATATGTGGTATTTTGCCAAGGAGAGGAGTTGGAAATGAATGGTTGTCCAGGGCAATTGGTGTCAATTGCTGGCTGGACAAATACTGTAAGGAAAATGCGGTAACATTCATTGACAACTGGGACCTCTTCTATGGCAGAAATGACATGTATGGCAGGGATGGGGTTCACTTATATAAATCTGGGGTGTTAGCACTGGCAACTGCAGTGGAGGGAGCAGTTAGGACTTTAAACTAGGAATAGTTAGTGGTATGGGTTTTGGCAGGAAAACAGTGAAGTCCCAGTGTAGTAATATTACTAGTTCTAGGGGAACTAGTAATAAGCAGAACGGGGTAGATATTGAAAACCCAGGGACTTTGGGTGATAAGGACAGTAATAGGTTTAGTAGAAAAACAGAAATGAGCAGGAAGGGTAAAGAGAAAGGAGAGTCTTTCAGTGTTTATTATGCTAATTGCCGTAGTGCTAGGAATAAGATGGACGAGTTGAGATTAGTTGCTAGTGCAGGTAACGTTGATGTATTTGCCTTAACTGAGACGTGGTTTAATTCAAAAAGTCGGGACATGCCTACGGAATGTCATATTCAGGGTTTTAAATTGTTCCAAGTAGATAGAAGTATCGGGAAGTGGGGTGGGGTGGCATTGTTTGTCCAAGATCGCTAGAACTGTTGCATAAAAACGGGTATTAAGTCTGAAGTAACACATACAGAGTCTATTTGGATAGAATTTTCAGAGGGGCATGAAAAACTGATTTTAGGAGTGATATACCGTCCCCCAAACTTAGATAGGGACCAAGGGAGACTACTATGGGAGGAAATTGTTAAGGCCACAAGTCACGATAATGTAGTAATTCTAGGAGACTTTAACTTTAGTCATATTGATTGGAATTTCTTGACTGGGAATTTAGAATCATACGACTTCTTAGAAGTAGTTCAGGATTGTTTTTTGAAGCAGTTTGTGACAGAACCTACAAGGGGAAATAACCTGCTTGACTTAGTTATGGCAAACAATGAATCCCTTGTTAATAATTTAGAAATTTCAGAGGAACTGGGTGCTAGCGACCACAAATCAATTACATATAGCATTGAATGGAAGTACGATAGTAGCGATAACTCAGTAACAGTCCCAGATTTTCGCTTAGCAGATTACGATGGGCTTAGAGAACACTTATCATCTGTTGACTGGGGTAACGAAGTGAGCTATCAATATGACAGTTTTCTGAGCACTATACATGCTGCTCAAAGAACGTTTATCCCATATAAAGAAATTAGATCAAATAGAAATGACCCAAAATGGATGAATAATATGCTCAAATATCTACTAGGGCATAAGAAAGGAATTTATAGGCGTATCAAAAGAGGTGAGGGTCATCTTATGAATCAGTATATTGGCATTAAGAGGGACATTAAAAAGGGGATAAGAAAAGCTAAAAGGGACTATGAAATTAAAGTTGCTAGGGATTCTAAGACTAACCCAAAATGTTTTTTCCAGGTCTATAGAATAAAAGTTAGAGATAAGATAGGTCCCCTTAAAAATAACTATGGGCACCTTACTGACAAAGAGAATGAAATGTGCTCGATTTTTAATAATTATTTTCTCTCAGTTTTTACATAGGAAGACACTAACAATATTCCAGTAATTAATTTTTATAGTGGGCTAGAAGAAGATAAATTATGTAACATCACATTCACTAGTGAAATGGTTGTGAAGCAGATAGACAGACTGAAGCAAAATAAGTCGCCGGGTCCTGATGAGGTTTTTTCAAGGGTTCTTAAGGAATGCAAAATGGAACTCTGTGAACCATTAACTAATATTTTTAATTTATCTCTTCAAACAGGTGTAGTGTCTGACATGTGGAAGATGGCTGATGTAATTCTTATTTTTAAAACAGGGGACAAGTCGTTACCGTCAAATTACCGCCCAATAAGCTGACCTCAATTGTAGGCAAATTACTAGAGTAAATTATAGCTGAGATTATAAGAAGCCATCTCGATAAGCATAGCTTGATTAATGATACTCAGCATGGATTCACAAGAGGCCGGTCTTGTCTAACTAATTTATTAACTTCAGTAAAGCTTTTGAGGCTGTTGACCACGATAAAGAATTTGATATTATTTACTTAGATTTTACTAAGGCTTTTGATAGAGTTCCACGCCATAGATTGTTAAAGAAAGTGGCAGCTCATGGCATTGGGGGAAAAGTGCTCTCGTGGATCGAGTCATGGCTCACTGACAGGAAGCAGAGAGTGTCCATAAATGGGGTTAAATCCGAGTGGGGATCTGTAACTAATACCGTTCCACAGGGATCAGTCTAGAGCCCGTTGTTGTTTACAATATATATCAATGATCTTGATGAGGGAATTACTAGTGATATGAGCAAATTCGCCGATGACACAAAGATAGGTAGGATAATTGATTCAAACGTAGATGTTATGGAACTTCAGGAGGATTTAAACAAACTCTATTCTTGGTCAGAAAAGTGGCAGATGCTGTTGACCACGATAAAGAATTTGATATTATTTACTTAGATTTTAGTAAGGCTTTTGATTAAGTTCTGCACCATAGACTGTTAAAGAAAGTGGCAGTTCATGGCATTGGGGGAAAAGTGCTCTCGTGGATCGAGTCATGGTTCACTGACAGGAAGCAGAGAGTGTCCATAAATGGGGTTAAATCTGAGTGGGGATCAGTAACAAGTGGCGTTCCACAGGGATCAGTCTTGGGCCCGTTGTTGTTTATAATGTATATCAATGATCTTGATGAGGGAATTACTAGTGATATGAGCAAATTAGCCGATGACACAAAGATAGGTAGGATAATTGATTCAAACGTAGATGTTATGGAACTTCAGGAGGATTTAAACAAACTCTATTCTTGGTCAGAAAAGTGGCAGATGAAGTTCAATGTAGATAAATGCAAGGTTCTGAAGCTTGGGAGTGCCCATAACCCTAGTACTTATAAGTTAAATGATGTAGAACTTAGCCATACAGATTGCGAAAAGGACTTGGGGGTTATGGTGAGCAGCAACCTTAAACCAAGACAGCAATGCCTAAGCATACGTAATAAGGCAAATAGATTACTGGGATTTATATCAAGAAGTGTAAGCAACAGAAGTCCAAAGGTCATACTGCAGCTTTATACATCATTAGTAAGGCCTCACCTAGATTATGCAGCTCAGTTCTGGTCTCCATATTACAGAATGGACATATATTCGTTAGAAAACATTCAGCGTAGGATGACTAACTTAATGCATAGCATTAGAAATCTTCCTTATGAAGAAAGATTGAAGACTCTTAAGTTACATTCACTTGTTAGACGAAGAATGAGGGGAGACCTGATCGAAGTGTATAAGTGGAAGATTATTTTATTATTTTTTTTTTATTATCACACTGGCCGATTCCCACCAAGGCAGGGTGGCCCGAAAAAGAAAAACTTTCACCATCATTCACTCCATCACTGTCTTGCCAGAAGGGTGCTTTACACTACAGTTTTTAAACTGCAACATTAACACCCCTCCTTTAGGTAGTAGGTTGGTAGACAGCAACTACCCAGGGAAGTACTACTGTCCTGCCAGATGACTGTGAAACAGAAACCTGTAACTGTTTTGCATGATGGTAGGATTGCTGGTTTCTTTTTCTGTCTCATAAACATGCTAGATAACAGGGATATCTTGCTACTCCTACTTACACTTTGGTCACACTTGACAGACACGCACATGCATATATATATACATACATCTAGGTTTTTCTCCTTTTTCTAAATAGCTCTTGTTCTTCTGTATTTCTTCTATTGTCCATGGGGAAGTGGAAAAGAATCTTTCCTCCGTAAGCCATGCGTGTCGTATGGGGCGACTAAAATGCCGGGAGCAATGGGCTAGTAACCCCTTCTCCTGTAGAAACTTACTAAAAAAAAAGAAGAGAAGAAGTGGAAGATAGGTATTAATAAAGGGGATATTAATTAGGTCTTGAGGATGTCTCTCCAAGAGAGAACCCGCAGTAATGGATTTTAATTAGATAAGTTTAGATTTAGAAAGGACATAGGAAAGTATTGGTTTGGAAATAGGGTAGTAGATGAGTGGAACAGTCTACCTAGTTGGGTTATTGAGGCTGGGACCTTGGGTAGTTTCAAATTTAGGTTGGATAAGTACATGAGTGGGAGGGGTTGGATTTGAGTGGGACTTTCACATCAGAGCTTATTTCTTGGGTGGCATTGAAAATTGGGTTGGGCAAATGTTCTGTTAGTGGGATGAATTGTAAGGACCTGCCTAGTATGGGCCAACAGGCCTCCTGCAGTGTTCCTCCTTTCTTATGTTCTTATGTTCTTATGATTCAGGGCAGCGTTGTTTGGTGCCACTAGTTCACCATTCTTATTACAGGCTACTATAGACTACCACCTTGTGAACTGTAACAGCCTGCTTAAAGAATTACTGAAGGCCCTATTTTATGTAGACAACATGCAAGGTACCACCTCAGATGAAAGGCTGTTGATGGACATTTACCGAGAGTCTAATCAGGAGGTGCTCTCGGCTAACATGCCACTGAGAGAATGGGTGACAAACAATCCAACGTTGAGGGGCACGGTGGAACGTGACTATGCTGGCTACTCAGTACCTGAGGTAACATCGGTGTTGGGATTGGAGTGGGAAATCAAGGAAGACAGACTTAGGCTAAAGAGGAAACCTGATGGGGAAAAGAAGCTGACCAGGAGGTCTTTGCTGAGCAAAGTGCAGACTGCCTTCGATCCTTTGGGTTTGTTGACACCCATCACCATTCGAGGGAGGATGCTAGTGCAACAGACCTGGGAGCTGAACCTAGGTTGGGACGACCCACTGCCAGAAACAGTCTGCCAGGAGTGGGATCTGTTTAGCAAAGGTCTAGCAGAATTGCATGAGTTCACATTCCCCAGGTCCATCGGGTGCACCGGGCGGGACTATGACTTGCATGTCTTCTGTGATTCCTCCTCCAGGGCCAATGGGGCAGTAGCGTATTTGGTGGCCAGGGACCAGGTCAGTCTGGCAACCAGTCGTGCGTGGGTGACATCCCTGAAGGATTGCTCTATCCCAAAGCTAGAGCTCACGGCGATGTTGCTGGAAGCAAGACTGGGTAAGTACGTAGAGGAGATGTTGAGTAATCTGAGGGTGACACACACCTATGTATGGACAGACTCGGAGGTGGCCTTACAGTGGGTCCAGAACGACATGTCTAAGCTCCCCTATGTCAGGAATTGGATAAAGGAGATATGGGAACTACAGTCAACGTCAACAATTCTGTACGTGCCTACAGATCAAAACCCAGCGGTCCTGATAAGCCGAGGGGTGGCACACAAAAAGCTG
Organism: Cherax quadricarinatus; assembly: GCF_038502225.1. Taxonomy (NCBI): domain Eukaryota; kingdom Metazoa; phylum Arthropoda; class Malacostraca; order Decapoda; family Parastacidae; genus Cherax; species Cherax quadricarinatus. Next base: position 19,593,681 of record NC_091372.1, on the reverse strand, counting down.
AGTAAAAGCGAGATTTGGTTCAAAGGTCCAGACTGGTTACCGGCAAGGGATTGCTGGCCGGAGCAGAAATTCGGGGAGACAACCAGCAGCATAGTACACTTTGCGGGGGAACCCGACACTGAAGTATTTGACCCGAGGCGCTACTCCTCTTGGAGGAAACTTATAGGAATCACGGAAATGGTATTTCGATTTGTGAGGAAGCTGCATGACAAGGTATGCCAAGGTCGACAGTTATCTCTCGTGGGTCCCAGAGAATATTGGATAAGGCAGTACCAAAGGGAGAGGTTTCCAGGAGTGCTGGGAGTACTGGTGACCAGGCAGCAGGTTATGGCGTCGGGACGTGTGTCCAACGACGACTCAGGGAACAGTAAATTGGTTCACTCTTTGGGATTGTTCCTAGATCATGCGGGGCTAATAAGATGCAGGGGACGAATACAAAACTCTGAGCTCAGCTATGGGGCCAAACATCCTGTGCTACTGGGAAAGGAGGGATGGGCGTCAGAGCTATTGGTACAAGATGCCCATCAGAGGACCTTACATGGGGGGTTTGGAGATACCCTCACCTGCCTACGTCAGAATTACTGGGTACTGAAGGGTTGAGCTGCCGTCAAAAGGGTGCTGAAGAGTTGCACGGTCTGCCGGTGGTACGATAGGAGGACCCTACCATACCCAGGTCCACCACTGCTGCCTCAGGAGTGGGTACATAGTGACAGGCCTTTTGAGACTGTGGGAATAGACTATACTGGGGCTATCACATTGAAGAACCCAGGAGACGATAGGGTGGGCCCTCAGAAAGTATATGTCTGCCTGTTTACTTATGCCACTACTCGAGCTGTGCATTTGGAGTTGGCAGAAGATATGTCAACAGAGACTTTCGTGAAGTTGTTCAGGAGGTTTACAGCCAGATTCTCGTGCCCGCGATTGATTATCTCGGACAATGGCACAAGCTTTAGGGCGGCCGATAAAGTTTTCAGGAATCTTAGGGACAACGGAGAAGTATGAGAACACCTGAAGAAAATAGAGTGCGAGTGGAGGTTCATAGCTCCCAGGGCGCCTTGGCAAGGGGGATTCTATGAACGTATGGTGGGCACAGTCAAAGGGTGCATTCGGAAGGTCTTGCACGGCAGGAGAGTGAGCTTTGATGAACTGAGGACAGTGTTAGTTGAGATAGAGGCAAGAGTCAATAACAGGCCTCTGACCTACGTACAAAATGGGATTGACGAGCAGGAAGCTCTCACCCCCAATCACATGCTGTTTGGAAGGAGGATTGAGCCCTTCCCCACAATTCTGAGTCAGTCTTCCAAGGAGCTGGATTATTATGGGCCAGATGGTCCCCCCATCAATGAAGAGCTGCACAGGAGTCACAACAGACTGGTGAACATCCTGGACAAATGGAACCAGGTGTGGCGCAGGGATTACTTGACAACCTTGCGGGAACATTTCTATGGTGCCGACCCCGAGGCAAATAAGATGATGCTAAGTGAAGGGGACCTGGTGCTAGTAGAACCCGAGGCGCCCAGGGCATACTGGCCTCTTGGCCTGGTAGTGTCGACCCACCCAGACAAGGCTGGGCGGTTGAGAATGGTGAAGGTGAGAATGAATGGTGTCGAGACTATAAGACCCTTCAACAGGCTTTTACCTCTCGAGGTCTACACGGTGGGACTGGGACATGAGAAATTAGACCAGAGGCTGACCGAGCTGAGCGGACGGACGACCCGTCGAATGGCACTCAAGTCCAGGGCCCACTGGGAGGGCCTGCGGGAGGCAGACTTGATCTAGACTTAGTGCCTACCTTCACCGGCGGGAGGATGTGGAAATTTATTTGGTCCCTAAAGTTCCACAGGACAGATCCAGCATGGCCGTAATGGGATGGCTGAGCTGGCTGGCCCTTAAACCCTCCCAAACAAACAGCATTCTCTCTATTTTGGCGTGGATTGTTGGTAGGCATTTATTTAATTTATAGATTTACCCTTCAGCGAAGGAGTAGGCAGTTTTACTGTTAGTACACTAATATTAGGTTTACTAATGCAACAGTAGACAATAATAGTGTAGACCTAAGACCTTAACATAGGTAGTAATAGGCCGATAATGTAGGCAAACACTAGGTTAAGTTAGCTAGGGAGAACTGGCAGCCCTAGCTTGAATGACGAGTCGCGGGTCTCAAAGACACAATAGTGTCCTTCTTAAGACAGACACCAACTGGACAAGACGTGCCTTGATCAGCAGACGGCACCCCCCGCGTGTCTACACATTTGAGACCTGGGGAAATCTGGTAGAGACACCTCAATGTACCGTAGATGACCTCCGTCAGGCCCATACAGTAAGACAAGACCTCCACTTTATCTCATAGATTGCTGGCCAGTGTCTGGGGAGATTGTGAGTGAGTTTATCTGTGGGCCTGTGTTGCAGCTGGCAGAGCATGCCCAGTAAGTACCAGTGTCTCAAAGCAGTCTGGAAGCTAGTGTCCGTGTCTGCATAGTTATACTAGGGGATACATACCCTCTTGGATATAGGAATTTCTGAGGTGCAGGCAGGACACTAATAACGATTGAATATTGCAGGAATTAAGGCTCCCGGTTGCACGTGGTTTCTGAGGGAAAGTCCAGAGGGGCTAAGGCTAAGCTTAGGGAAGTTGAAGATCAGGATATATGCTGCAACACCAAGTAAGTTAGTCCTTTATACATGCATGTAGGCGAGTTTCTTGCAACATCAATCATGTGTGAAAATCTGTCCTATAAACCACTTGTGAGGCTGAGGTACCCACCTCAGAGCTCGGTGTCAACAGAGTTTGCCAGGGTAAGCGATTCACTTGGAGGCAGTCCACACAAATTTTCACACAGCGTGTTCCCCAATCTTCACCTACACACCCTACCTCTTCCCCCTCATCACACCTTACTATGCTTTCTCTTACCACTCCCTCACAGTGCCTCTTCTCCCTCACCACACCTTACTCTTGCTTTCCCTTACCACTCCCTCACAGCTTCTAGCCCTCACTGCCACACTACCACAGTCCACACCTTGCCCTCACACATTCTAACATGCAATCTACACTCCTAGTCATGTAGCCATCAGCCATCCTAATTACTGCCTACACTGCCTGCACACTCACCCTCTCAGTCACCTCCACCCACACTGGGTCACCAACACTACCACCCACACTGGGTCACCAACACTGCCACTCACACTGGGTCACCAACACTATCACCCACACCGGGCCACCAACAATACCACCCACACTGGGCCACCAACACTACCACCCACACTAGGTCACCAACACTACCAACAACACTGAGTCACCAACACTACCACTCACACTGGGTCACCAACACTACCAACAACACTGGGTCACCAACACTACCACAAACACTGGGTCACCAACACTACCACCAACACTGGGTCACCAACACAACCACCCACACTGGGTCACCAACACTACCAACAACACTGGGTCACCAACACTACCACCAACACTGGGTCACCAACACTACCACCCACAGTGGGTCCCCAACACTACCACCCACAATGGGTCACCAACACAACCACCCACACTGGGTCACCAACACTACCAACAACACTGGGTCACCAACACTACCACCAACACTGGGTCACCAACACTACCACCAACACTGGGTCACCAGCACTACCACCCACACTGTGTCACCAACACTACCACCTACACTGGGTCACCAACACTACCACCCACACTGGGTCACCAACACTACCACCCACAGTGGGTCCCCAACACTACCACCCACAATGGGTCACCATCACAACCACCCACACTGGGTCACCAACACTACCACCAACACTGGGTCACCAACATTACCACCCACACTTGGTCACCAACACTGCCACCCACACTGGGTCACCAACACTACCACCCACACTGGGTCACCAACACTACCACCCAGAGTGGGTCACCAACACTACCATCCACAGTGGTTCACCAACACTACCACCCTAACTGAGTCACCAACATTACCAAACACACTGGGTCACCAACACTACCACCCACGCTGGGTCACCAACACTACCACCTAGACTGGGTCACCAACACTACCACCCACACTGGGTCACCAACACTACCACCCACACTGGGTCTCCAACACTACCACCCACACTGAGTCACCAACACTACCACCCACACTGGGTCACCAACACTATCACTCACTTTGTCAATGGTCCAAAATCGGACCGAAACGTCGCCGTAAGCTTCTCTCTTTTCTGTGCGGGTATTTGTGTATCGTTCCAGTCACGGTATTGTGCCTTTTTATTATTTATTTACTATCACTCACACTGGGTCACCAACACTACCACCCACACTGGGTCACCACCACTACCACCCACACTGGGTCACCACCACTACCACCCACACTGGGTCACCACCACTACCACCCACACTGGGTCACCAACACTACCACCCACATTGGGTCACCACCACTACCACCCACACTGGGTCACCAACACTACCACCCACACTGGGTCACCAACACTACCACCAACACTGGGTCACCAACACTACCACCAACACTGGGTCACCAATATTACCACCCACACTGGGTTACCAACACTACCACCCACACTGGGTCTCCAATACTACCACCGACACTGGGTCACCAACACTACCACCCACACTGGGTCTCAAACACTAACACCCACACTGGGTCACCAATGCTACCACCAACACTGGGTCACCAACACTACCACCCACACTGGGTCACCATCACTACCACCTACACTGGGTCACCAACACTACCAACCACACTGGGTCACCAACACTATCACCCACAGTGGGTCCCCAACACTACCACCCACAGTGGGCCACCAACACTACCACCCACAGTGGGCCACCAACACAACCACCCACACTGGGTCACCAACACTACCACCAACACTGGGTCACCAACATTACCACCCACACTTGGTCACCAACACTACCATCCACACTGGGTCTCCAATACTACCACTGACACTGGGTCACCAACACTACGACCCACACTGGGTCTCAAACACTACCACCCACACTGGGTCACCAACGCTACCACCAACACTGGGTCACCAACACTACCACCCACACTGGGTCACCATCACTCCCACCTACACTGGGTCACCAACACTACCACCCACACTGGGTCACCAACACTATCACCCACAGTGGGTCCCCAACACTACCACCCACAGTGGGTCACCAACACAACCACCCACACTGGGTCACCAACACTACCACCAACACTGGGTCACCAACATTACCACCCACACTTGGTCACCAACACTACCACCCACACTGGGTCACCAACACTACCACCCACAGTGGGTCACCAACACTACCACCCACAGTGAGTCACCAACATTACCAACATTACCACACACACTGGGTCACCAACACTACCACCCACACTGGGTCACCAACACTACCACCTAGACTGGGTCACCAACACTACCACCCACACTGTGTCACCAACACTACCACCCACACTGGGTCTCCAACACTACCACCCACTCTGAGTTGCCAACACTACCACCCACACTGGGTCAACAACACTATAACTCACACTGGGTCACCAACACTACCACCCACATTAGGTCACCAATATTACCACGTACACTGGGTCACCAACACTTCCTCCGACAGTGGGTCACCAACTCTACCACCCACACTGGGTCATCAACACTACCACCCACACTTTGTCACCAAAACTATATCCCATACTGGGCCACCAACACTGCTACCCATATGGTCACCATCACACCAACTCGTTGCTTACAGCCTCCCTTCATACGCCCCTTCAAAACCCAACATCCTAGGCATGTATGTATGTACACTAAAAACGGCTTATAAAGGGTTTGATACCAACCGCGGTTTTTGGTATCTGCGGCAGACCTTGGAACTTGTCCCCCGCGGATAATGTCACAGTAAACATGAAAAACAATCAATGTGAAAAAATAATGAACTTCCAAGTTCTGTCGGGATTTCTCATGCTATAAAAGACCAGAAAAGATAACAGACCAGCGGAAGGCTTGTTATGCCGAGATATTACCTTACATTTGACATTACATTTATCCCAGTATGATGTGGGTGGGAGTATCAAGGACCTCTCATGCATAGCTCAAATTCTTCCTAAATTATATTAATTATAAATGAATGTAATTAATATAACTTTGAACTAATATTATTTTTAAAATCAATACTATTTTTTCATGAAGCTTAATTCAATTATATTTATGTCAAGCATGAACTTCCTTGACACAACTTTGTCAGCTTTATAAAGCTTGATTCAATTGTATTTCTGTCAAGCATAGATTTCCTTTACACAACTTTATCAGCTTTTTAAAGCTTGATTCAATTATATTTCTGTCAAGCACAGACTTCCTTGACACAGCTTTATCAGCTTTAAAAAGCTTGATTCAATTACATTTCTGCCAAGCACAGACTTCCTTGACACAACTTTATCAGCTTTAAAAAGCTTGATTCAATTATATTTCTGTCAAACATAGACTTCCTTGACACAACTTTATAAGCTTTATAAAGCTTGATTCAATTATAGTTCTGACAAAAATAGACTTGCTTCATACAAATTTATCAGCTCTATAAAGCTTGATTCACTTATATTTCTGACAAAAATAGACTTGCTTGATACAACATTATCAGCTTTATAATGCTTGATTCAATTATATTTCTGTCAAACATAGACTTCCTTGATGCAACTTTATCAGCTTTATAAAGCTTCATTCAGATATGTTTCTGTCAAACATAGGCTTGCTTGATACAACATTATCAGCTTTATAAAGCTTGATTCAATCATATTTCTGTCAATCATAGACTTGCTTGATACAACTTTATCAGCTTTATAAAGCTTGATTCAATTTTATTTATATGAAACATTGACTTGCTTGATACAACTTTATCAGCTTTATTAAGCTTGATTCAATTATATTTCTGTCAAAAATATACTTCCTTGATACAACTTTATCAGCTTTATGAAGCTTAATTCAATCATATTTCTGTCAAACATAGACTTGCTTTGTTGAGAAATGGTTTACCAGCCAAGGTTAAAAATTAACTATAGGGAATACTTAGCTAATAAGACAGCTATCGTCCGCACAGCCGCCCCTGCAGACGAGGTTTTGAGAAGCTGTCTCATCCACTTCTTAATGGGCTGAAAAAGTATGTTATGTTAATAATAAATTTCCCCTAGGGGGTGTTATTTCAGCATATTTCATTCACTGATGGCTGACGGCACTTATTTTTGTGGACTCAAAGGTCCACTTATCACCGGGGTTTATGATAAGTGACTAACTCATAACTTATACTCAACTGCGCAGTCAATAGTAGTACATCACGAGTTTGAACACTTACCTGGGTATATGTATTTGACCCATAGTTACGCCCGGATATCCGATGAGTTGATTGAAGAATAGTGTTCTTTGAAGAATGTTGCACTACACTCTGTTGGATCGCAACACTCGTTGTTATGCTGTTCATCAATAATTGCTCACACCATACCACTAAAGAAGCTGATCACACTCCTCTGTAAGTGTTTATCGTGTTTTGTGAGACACTTTGTTCACACTAATGCACGGATCAGTGTTCTTTGTTGGTTATCATGGTGTCAGTGTGACTCTCAGTAGAGTCAAAAGTAATCTGACCGCACAGCGTCCCACGCTGCTCCAATGCCTCTCGAACATAAAGGAGAAGCTGACCTAGTACTTTTGCTTCCTTGCCACCTCCTCCATGAAGCAAAGCAGAATGCTTGATTCTTGCTGTCTTAAGCATAGACAACAATGTACACTATCTTTACCATGGTAATAAAGTGAGAGCAGGATTTTCCTTAATTTTCCAGCTAAGGTAAGAGATGGACTGTCTTTTATTAAACTACACTTTGCAACATTGGATTCTTGCAAGGAGTGGTGGTCGCTTGACCACGTCGCATACTTGTTCTGCATCTAGGATCAATTACTTGCTGGAGGGCTGGGCCCCTCAGGGCTGAAAGGGCTGAAAGGGACTGAAGGGGGCTGATACCCCCCTCCTGGAGAAAATTTCTCCACATGCAAGATACAAATTTATCAGGTTTATAAAGCTTGATTCAGTTATATTATTGTCAAACATAGACTTGCTTGATACAACTTTATCAGCTTTATAAAGCTTGATTCAATTATATTTCTGTCATACATAGACTTGCTTGATACAACTTTATCAGCTTTGTAAAGCTTGATTCAATTACATTTCTATCAAACAGACTTGCTTGATAAAACTTTATCAGCTTTGTAAAGCTTGATTCAATTATATTTCTGTCAAACATAGACTTGCTTGATACAACTTTATCAGGTTGATAAAGCTTGATTCAATTAGATTTCCGTCAAACATAGACTTGCTTGATACAACTTTAACAGCTTCATAAAGCTTGATTCAGTTATATTTCTGTCAAACATAGACTTGCTTGATATAACTTTATCAGCTATATAAAGCTTGATTCAATTATATTTCTGTCAAACATAGACTTGCTTGATACAACTTTAACAGCTTTATAAAGTTTGATTCAGTTATATTTCAGTCAAACATAGACTTGCTTGATATAACTTTATCAGCTTTATAAAGCTTGATTCAGTTATATTTCTGTCAAACATAGACTTGCTTGATATAACTTTATCAGCTATATAAAGCTTGATTCAATTATATTTCTGTCAAACATAGACTTGCTTGATACAACTTTAACAGCTTTATAAAGTTTGATTCAGTTATATTTCAGTCAAACATAGACTTGCTTGATATAACTTTATCAGCTTTGTAGAGCTTGATTCAATTATATTTCCGTCAAACATAGACTTGCTTAATACAACTTTAACAGCTTCATAAAGCTTGATTCAGTTATATTTCTGTCAAACATAGACTTGCTTGATATACCTTTATCAGCTATATAAAGCTTGATTCAATTATATTTCTGTCAAACATAGACTTGCTTGATACAACTTTAACAGGTTTATAAAGTTTGATTCAGTTATATTTCAGTCAAACATAGACTTGCTTGATATAACTTTATCAGCTTTATAAAGCTTGATTCAGTTATATTTCAGTCAAACATAGACTTGCTTGATATAACTTTATCAGCTTTATAAAGCTTGATTCAACTATATTTCTGTCAAACCTAGACTTCCTTGATACAACTTTATCAGCTTTATAAAGCTTGATTCAGTTACATTTCAGTCAAACATAGACTTGCTTGATATAACTTTATCAGCTTTATAAAGCTTGATTCAATTATATTTCTGTCAAACATAGACTTCCTTGATACAACTTTATCAGCTTTATAAAGCTTGATTCAGTTATATTTCTGTCAAACATAGACTTGCTTGATACAACTTTATCAGGTTTATAAAGCTTGATTCAGTTATATTTCTGTCAAACATAGACTTGCTTGATACAACTTTATCAGCCCGTAATGCTATGCATAGTATAAGTGGCTTTGGCATACTGCTCTTATCTGTATTTTTTTTTGTACCTCTGTATGTGTGCACAAATTTATAATAAATAAATAAATAAATAAATAAATAAAGCTTGATTCAGTTATTGTTTCTGTGGAACATAGACTTGCTTGATACAGCTTTATCAGCTTTATAAAGCTTGATTCAATTATATTTCTGTCAAACATAGATTTGGTTGATTCAGCTTTATAAAGCTTGATTCAGCTATATTTCTGTCAAACATAGACTTGCTTGACACAACTTTGTCAGCTTTATATCTCAGTAGTAGTACCAGCTCCTAGTAACCAGTTACCAGTAACCAGTGTACCAGTAGATGATTCACTACCAACCGTCTGTGTGAATCATTGACTGTATTCATATTGCTGCTGACCATAGCAGGATTTCGAACACCCTCGCACTATAGACACTTGTGAGTCAGTCTAGATAGGGAGCAGAGAGAGGCAGGTCGGCTGTTGGTGCCTTCCCATACTTCCCGTTATATATTATACATACTACCAGCCTACGTGAGTATTCTTACCCCTTCCACGTTTCGAAAACCCACATGACAAATGGTGGCAGCGGTGTGGGCGTGGATTTAAGGGCATTTCAAGACGTTAGAAGACTGTTTGTGGGGAGCCGGCAGGTCAAAGGTGAACCGTCCGCCACCTCCACTCACTACCCTCACTCACCTCCACCACTCCAGCCTGCAAGCCTGTTGCAGCCGTTTTTCAAGCTTCCTGGCTTAGTTCGTGTGCTAATTGCTTCAATCTCCAAGGGGTTGACCCGCATTTTGCAATTAAGCCAGTCAGTAAGCGAGACTTTGGAAGTGGATGCTAGTCAGCCTGCCTCAGCCTACCATCCAGCCTGTCTCCTGTCATGCACCTGCTCCTTCATGCTGTGTGCATCGTTACACGTCTTCCAGTCAGCCATTCTCGTGGGTTAAGCCAGTCAGCCAGCCCAGCTTCTAACCCAACTGAGAGAGAGAAGTAAGCCACGCAAGTTCCTCTGAAGTATTGTCTCATATATCGCCAGTTGGATGATGCTAAGAGTGGTCTTCACCATCTCTGTGGCATAGAGTGGCTTACAAGCCACCTTCGTGAGTGGTAAGAGTGAGCGCCAGTGAGTGAGACACGCTCCCGCCACCCCCGCCACACTCACCCACTCTACTCATCTACCTGTGGTTCTTTTTCCACCCTTGTACCGGGTCCTAGAACTGTTTTGGCTCACATAATTGATCAAGAGATTATAGCTGAGCACCAACGATAAAGTCAGTTATGTGAGTTCACCTAGAAAGCGCATTTCTTCCGACGACAGTGTGAGTGTAGGCGTCATCACCCGCAGGACAACCTTCCCCTCATCACTAGTCACTCCGTCTTCTACTCCAGACTTCAGTGACAATTTTCTAGAGACATTTTCCTGCATTTAAAGACATTTGCATGTGTGAGACATTCACAGTGAATTTCTTGTGTACTCTAAGCTTTGTGTTTTCAGTGTAGACTCAGTGTTTCTTTGACTCATTATTTTTGCAATATTTTTCAGTGTTATTGCTCATCTCATATATTTTTTTATGTGTTTTTTTTATGCTACTCTGTGTCTTTAGTAAGTATTATTGTGTAGTGTACCAGTCACTCCGTGTGAAGTAATTCATTCATTTTTTTGTATTCTTTCAGCATTGTATTCTCCAGTATTTGTCGTCTACCAAATTATCCATTTATTTCTATGTGTACCTTTTTTTCGTACACCAGCAGTGTCTCATTCCCTTATCTTTTCGCAGACTTGTGTACCATTATTTTTGCCAGCAATTTTTGTTGTATCAGTCACAGCAAGATTTTGTTGTAAGAATATACTAAAAAAAAAATGAATACGTGATTATGTGTTGTGTGCCCCGCCACTTGTAAGTGTTGTGTGCCCCGCCACTTGTAAGTGTTGTGTGCCCTGCCACTTGTAAGTGTTGTGTGCCCCGCCACTTGTAAGTGTTGTGTGCCCCGCCACTTGTAAGTGTTGTGTGTCCCGCCACTTGTAAGTGTTGTGTGCCCCGCCACTTGTAAGTGTTGTGTGCCCCGCCACTTGTAAGTGTTGTGTGCCCTGCCACTTGTAAGTGTTGTGTGCCCCGCCACTTGTAAGTGTTGTGTGCCCCGCCACTTGTAAGTGTTGTGTGCCCCGCCACTTGTAAGTGTTGTGTGCCCCGCCACTTGTAAGTGTTGTGTGCCCCGCCACTTGTAAGTGTTGTGTGCCCCACCACTTGTAAGTGTTGTGTGCCCCGCCACTTGTAAGTGTTGTGTGCCCCGCCACTTGTAAGTGTTGTGTGCCCCGCCACTTGTAAGTGTTGTGTGTCCCGCCACTTGTAAGTGTTGTGTGCCCCACCACTTGTAAGTGTTGTGTGCCCCGCCACTTGTAAGTGTTGTGTGCCCCGCAACTTGTAAGTGTTGTGTGCCCCGCCACTTGTAAGTGTTGTGTGCCCCGCCACTTGTAAGTGTTGTGTGCCCCGCCACTTGTAAGTGTTGTGTGCCCCGCCACTTGTAAGTGTTGTGTGCCCCGCCACTTGTAAGTGTTGTGTGTCCCGCCACTTGTAAGTGTTGTGTGTCCCGCCACTTGTAAGTGTTGTGTGCCCCGCCACTTGTTAGTGTTGTGTGCCCCGCCACTTGTAAGTGTTGTGTGTCCCGCCACTTGTAAGTGTTGTGTGCCCCACCACTTGTAAGTGTTGTGTGCCCCGCCACTTGTAAGTGTTGTGTGCCCCGCCACTTGTAAGTGTTGTGTGCCCCGCCACTTGTAAGTGTTGTGTGCCCCGCCACTTGTAAGTGTTGTGTGCCCCGCCACTTGTAAGTGTTGTGTGCCCTGCCACTTGTAAGTGTTGTGTGCCCCGCCACTTGTAAGTGTTGTGTGCCCCGCCACTTGTAAGTGTTGTGTGCCCCGCCACTTGTAAGTGTTGTGTGTCCCGCCACTTGTAAGTGTTGTGTGCCCCGCCACTTGTTAGTGTTGTGTGCCCCGCCACTTGTAAGTGTTGTGTGCCCCGCCACTTGTAAGTGTTGTGTGTCCCGCCACTTGTAAGTGTTGTGTGCCCCGCCACTTGTAAGTGTTGTGTGCCCCGCCACTTGTAAGTGTTGTGTGCCCCGCCACTTGTAAGTGTTGTGTGTCCCGCCTCTTGTAAGTGTTGTGTGCTCCGCCACTTGTAAGTAAGTGTTGTGTGCCCCGCCACTTGTAAGTGTTGTGTGCCCTGCCACTTGCCACTTGTAAGTGTTGTGTGCCCCGCCACTTGTAAGTGTTGTGTGCCCCGCCACTTGTAAGTGTTGTGTGCCCCGCCACTTGTAAGTGTTGTGTGCCCCACCACTTGTAAGTGTTGTGTGCCCCGCCACTTGTAAGTGTTGTGTGCCCCGCCACTTGTAAGTGTTGTGTGCCCCGCCACTTGTAAGTGTTGTGTGTCCCGCCACTTGTAAGTGTTGTGTGTCCCGCCACTTGTAAGTGTTGTGTGCCCCGCCACTTGTAAGTGTTGTGTGCCCCGCCACTTGTAAGTGTTGTGTGCCCTGCCACTTGTAAGTGTTGTGTGCCCCGCCACTTGTAAGTGTTGTGTGCCCCGCCACTTGTAAGTGTTGTGTGCCCGCCACTTGTAAGTGTTGTGTGCCCCGCCACTTGTAAGTGTTGTGTGCCCCGCCACATGTAAGTGTTGTGTGCCCCACCACTTGTAAGTGTTGTGTGGAAATAAGTGTTGTGTGCCCCGCCATTTGTAAGTGTTGTGTGCCCCGCCACTTGTAAGTGTTGTGTGTCCCGCCACTTGTAAGTGTTGTGTGCCCCACCACTTGTAAGTGTTGTGTGCCCCGCCACTTGTAAGTGTTGTGTGCCCCGCCACTTGTAAGTGTTGTGTGCCCCGCCACTTGTAAGTGTTGTGTGCCCCGCCACTTGTAAGTGTTGTGTGCCCCGCCACTTGTAAGTGTTGTGTGCCCCGCCACTTGTAAGTGTTGTGTGCCCCGCCACTTGTAAGTGTTGTGTGCCCCCCCGCCACTTGTAAGTGTTGTGTGCCCCGCCACTTGTAAGTGTTGTGTGCCCCGCCACTTGTAAGTGTTGTGTGCCCCGCCACTTGTAAGTGTTGTGTGCCCCGCCACTTGTAAGTGTTGTGTGCCCTGCCACTTGTAAGTGTTGTGTGCCCCGCCACTTGTAAGTGTTGTGTGCCCCGCCACTTGTAAGTGTTGTGTGCCCCGCCACTTGTAAGTGTTGTGTGTCCCGCCACTTGTAAGTGTTGTGTGCCCCGCCACTTGTAAGTGTTGTGTGCTCTGCCACTTGTAAGTGTTGTGTGCCCTGCCACTTGTAAGTGTTGTGTGTCCCGCCACTTGTAAGTGTTGTGTGCCCCGCCACTTGTAAGTGTTGTGTGCCCCGCCACTTGTTAGTGTTGTGTGCTCCGTCACTTGTAAGTGTTGTGTGTCCCGCCTCTTGTAAGTGTTGTGTGCTCCGCCACTTGTAAGTTTTGTGTGCTCCGTCACTTGTAAGTGTTGTGTGCTCCGCCACTTGTAAGTGTTGTGTGCCCTGCCACTTGTAAGTGTTGTGTGTCCCGCCACTTGTAAGTGTTGTGTGCCCCGCCACTTGTAAGTGTTGTGTGTCCCGCGTCTTGTAAGTGTTGTGTGCCCCGCCACTTGTAAGTGTTGTGTGCCCCGCCACTTGTAAGTGTTGTGTGCCCCGCCACTTGTAAGTGTTGTGTGCCCTGCCACTTGTAAGTGTTGTGTGCCCCGCCACTTGTAAGTGTTGTGTGCCCCGCCACTTGTAAGTGTTGTGTGTCCCGCCACTTGTAAGTGTTGTGTGCCCCGCCACTTGTAAGTGTTGTGTGCCCCGCCACTTGTAAGTGTTGTGTGCCCTGCCACTTGTAAGTGTTGTGTGCCCCGCCACTTGTAAGTGTTGTGTGCCCCGCCACTTGTAAGTGTTGTGTGCCCGCCACTTGTAAGTGTTGTGTGCCCCGCCACTTGTAAGTGTTGTGTGCCCCACTTGTAAGTGTTGTGTGCCCCGCCACTTGTAAGTGTTGTGTGCCCCGCCACTTGTAAGTGTTGTGTGCGCCACTTGTAAGTGTTGTGTGCCCCGCCACTTGTAAGTGTTGTGTGCCCCGCCACTTGTAAGTGTTGTGTGTCCCGCCTCTTGTAAGTGTTGTGTGCCCCGCCACTTGTAAGTGTTGTGTGCCCCGCCACTTGTAAGTGTTGTGTGCCCCGCCACTTGTAAGTGTTGTGTGTCCCGCCTCTTGTAAGTGTTGTGTGCCCCGCCACTTGTAAGTGTTGTGTGTCCCGCCACTTGTAAGTGTTGTGTGCCCCGCCACTTGTAAGTGTTGTGTGTCCCGCCACTTGTAAGTGTTGTGTGTCCCGCCACTTGTAAGTGTTGTGTGTCCCGCCACTTGTAAGTGTTGTGTGTCCCGCCTCTTGTAAGTGTTGTGTGCCCCGCCACTTGTAAGTGTTGTGTGCCCCGCCACTTGTAAGTGTTGTGTGCCCCGCCACTTGTAAGTGTTGTGTGTCCCGCCACTTGTAAGTGTTGTGTGTCCAGCCACTTGTAAGTGTTACACTTCCAGTTTTGTTTCTTATTTTATTTTTATTCATATTTTTCATATTTCTTTGAACAAATTCACTCTTAGTGTAATTTCAATTTCTTTTTTTAATGTAAAGTGTTTTCTTTACTCTGTTTGAGTAAATTGTTTTGTCTAATTTACAATTAAGAGTTAAAGTGTTCAATCAGTTTTTCTTCATATTTTTATTTTATTATTTAACCAACATTTTCCCAGTGTAACTTTATTACTGCAGTGATTATTTCTGCATCTTATTTTGTTGCACTTGTTCTGCAGTGAATTATTTTCTTTTATTGACATTATTATTCTCAGTTCATTATTGTTTGAGTCTTGTTTTTCATTTTATTATTTTTCCTGACATTGTCTGTATTATATTTTAATTTTGTTTATGCATTCTTAGAAAATATTTAAACTTCCCAGTTATCTCTCGTTGCATACAATTTAGTGATTTTATTTTATACTTTTTACATTAATTTACAGTTTTATTAGTTAATTTCTTTATTAGCAAGATTACAGACAGCTCATTTTGCATTTAATTCAGTCTCCAGTAATATTTTTTTTACTTGTAAATGTAAATGTAATTTTTTTATCTTGTCCAGCAGTCCTTTACATTGAGTTGTCCTTCCTCTTGCAGTGTATCTTAGACATTTTTTTTATTACTTTTGCAGAATTAGTTGCATCTCTTTTATTTTAATTTTAACATTTTATATCATTTTTATTGTTCATTATTTTTGCCTTATTTATTCTTGTACAACTTCTTTGCCATTATGTCTCACATACCGTCAAGTGATACTTTAGTCACGAATGACGACATTCAGACCTCTCAGGCTACTGCTGTTCCTGTCATCAGTCCTCACAGTTCCTTATCGACTGACAAACCGACCCAGACACTGAGACACTATAGTTTTACTCGTGATTCCCTTGATGCGTTACCTTTATTCAATGGCCATGTACATAGTCTTGAAGCATGGTTTACTGCCATTCGTTCTCGTGTTAATGCTCTAGTTGAAGGTCCTCCTTCAGAGGAAAGTCTTATCAGACTTGCGAAAGAAGCTCTTCATCGATCCCCTGCTGCTGTTCACGTTGTTGATCTCCTTGATATGCGAGACTTCAGGAATCTTACTAAGTGGTCACAATATGAGGAACTGATTCGTTCTTTCCTCGTACCAGTAAAAACAGCTGATCCATATGTCGTTCTTAGGGAACTAGTGAATGCTACACCCATGACTAATGAATCGTTGAGTGCATTTGCTGTTAGATTAGACAAACTTTTATCATCATTTATCAATGCTGTCCAGTCCTCAGCTTTTGTCCCTGACGAGGATAAACCATTCACAGCATCGTTTGCTAAAATAGCAGCTTTTGGAGCAATCAAAGAACTAATGCCGCCTGCTTCCGTGTGTGCTTATGAGGCTAATCCTCCAACTGTGACGATGGAACCCCTTACAGCCCTAAATCATGTACGTTCCTTGTGCCCCCAGGGTACTTTCCCATGTATCAAAAGTAATTTCACACCTATGCCTCAGTCTGCACCACCTCTTGTTTGTGCCACAGCGACAAATCGTGGTCGTCAACCATCTCAGCGATCACCAAGGACCAGTGTACAGAGTCATTATAAACCTCGTAGTATTCATAGTACATTCAGTAACCATAGTCAGCGGACTTGTTACAACTGTGGTTTCCGTGGCCATATTGCAATTAATTGTCCTGATAGTCACCCTAAGAGGCGTCGTACTGATGATGAGTACCAGTCAGATCTTCCCTACTGTACTTATCATAGAATACATGGACATGACACATCTGAGTGCAATGCTCTTTACAACCTTCAGTACTCTAGGTCTTTCCGTGGCCGTTCCAACCGCAGAACCCGTAGAGGAAACAGACGTCGTGGTTCTCAAACTAACCAGAACCAGGCTCATTCTTCCAATTCGGGGGAATTCGAGCGCCCCAGTCAAACCGTCCCATGGTGACAGTAGGTGATAATGAGTACGCCATCCCCGTTCATAATTCCTTTGAAGCCTTAAGCAGTCTCGAGAATGACAATCCTGCTGATGATGTTGCTTCACATGTCTCTGACGTAGATAATTTTGGGGATGAAGTGGCACAAATCTTTGCTGATGACAATCCACCTTTTTGTTTGCACATAACTTCCAATGCAACCATAGGTCCTATAGTGCAAGCATCTGTTCATAATGTGCCCGTTCATTTGTTCATGGACTCTGGTGCGCAAGTTAATATTATTAGGTTTAGTGTGTTTAGGGATAAGAAGTTACGACATGTCCTTCTCGTAGAACCGACTCATGTGTCCTCCCTTAGTGGAGTAGCTGGTTCTCACCTGCATGTCCGAGATCGGACTTCCCTCACGTGTTCTATCCAAGGTAGAGACTTCACTGCTTCCTTCCTTGTTATCGACCAGATTACTTTCCCTGGTGACCTTCTACTGGGATTTGCTTCCATGCGAGACTTACGCATTGTGCTCGACCCTTATCGATGGCATGCCCAAATTGATGACTTGATCGTACCATTTTGGGGTTACCAGCTTGGATCCGAGATCTGCCATACTGCCGCAGAGTACGACATTCGAATTAAGTCCTTACAGGCCAGTGCATTTTCCAGTAGCATACCCAAGCGGTCAGGCACTGATGATCCTGTCACTCCTGTCTGTGTTCCTGCAACTTCAGACTTGCAAGATAGTGTCCAGTTACCTCAAGTGTCCGAGGACGCTCTCACTACCTTGAGTGCTGAGCCTATCCCTGCAATGTCTGCTAGTTCAAGTAGTAGTTTCTCCAGAGGGGACGCCTTGTCGGAAAACAATTACTTGCAACTAGTAATGCCATCTCTTGTTGATGTCACATGCCGTCTGCAGAAAGACGTTTCTGTTGCAGCTAGTGCCCTCACTAGAGTGTCTGTTGTTGTTCCTAGTGTTCCAGATAGTGATAACGTCCTAGTTGACAGTGATTTTTGCAAAGTAAAAGGTCTATTTGTTGAACCATCCTTACATGTTGTAAGAGGTAGTAAGATCCATTTCTTCCTAGCTAACACTTCTGGTCACAGTGTTCGTCTTAGAGCAAATACTAATCTTGTTGACCTTGTTCACTATCCTTACCCTGTTCAGGTAGAGGATGAGTTGTCACCTGACCAGTGGGTCGGTGCTATTTCTACTGGGGAGACCTCATCCACTTCACTGGATCAATTTGTTCCACCAGTTGAGGAGAAAGACTTAGCTCCCACTGACTTCCCAGATGAAGTCAAGCGTTTGTTGACTCTGTTGAACAAACGTCGTAAAGCCATTGCCTTACCAGGTGAGAAGATGGGTATAACGAACTTATTGTCCCATCATATTCCACTTGAACCTGGTACTAGACCTATCTATATACCTGCGTACAGAATGCCTCATTCACAAGTAGCTGTCACAGAAGAATTGATCAAACAAATGCTTGATGATGGAGTTATTGCACCTAGCAATTCACCTTGGAATGCGCCCTTGATCCTAGTACCTAAGAAGGATGGTACTTGGCGCCCAGTGATTGACTTTAGAAAGTTAAATGCGAAAACTATTCCAGATCGCTTTCCACTCCCTGTACTGGGTGATCTTTTACGTAACATCGGAGATAACAAAGTCTTTTCAACCCTGGATTTGTTACAAGGGTTTTGGCAAGTCCCTCTTCACGAGGACAGCCAAGAGCTAACTGCATTCTCCACTCCTACAGGTCATTATTACTTCCTCCGTATGGCGTTTGGATTATGATCCTCCTCTATCACGTTCTCAAGGCTCATGACTAATATCTTTAGAGGTCTCATAGGTAATGCACTTATGGTGTACCTAGATGACGTAATCGTCATGTCTAAAGATGTGGATACACACTTGAAAAGACTTGATGTAGTACTTGGTAAGGTTGAACAAGCCAATTTAAAGATCAAACTGTCTAAATGTCAATTTTTCAGATCAGAAATTAAGTTTCTTGGTCACGTAGTCACTCCTAGAGGGGTTACGACTGACCAAAGTAAAGTAACTGCAGTACTAAATTTTCCAACTCCCAAAACTGCTGATGCCGTAAGATCCTTTGTGGGCTCTGCAGGTTTTTATAGATCTTTCATTGCCAATTTTTCTTCCATAGCTGCTCCTCTAACTGAGTTGCTTAAGAAAGATGCTCCTTTTGTTTGGACCTTCCGTCAAGAAAGAGCATTCCAAACTCTAAAAGAAAAGCTAACATCTGCTCCAATTTTGAAATTTCCGGATTTTTCTAAGCCCTTCTATTTGACTACTGATGCTAGTTCTATTGGCATAGGTGCCGTACTAGCTCAGAAGACCGATGGCAAGTACAACGCAGTTGCATTTGCTAGCCGAGTCCTTACGAAGGCTGAACGTAATTATACAGTAACTGAGCAAGAAGCTTTAGCAATAGTATGGTCTTTAAAGCACTTCCGAGACATTATTTATCAGTAATCTGTTCATGTCTAGACAGACCATGCTCCACTGATACCTTTATTCCAGAACAAACAACCTACTGGAAGGTTAGCCAGATGGACCTTGACTATCCAAGAGTTCAATCCGACCTTAGAACACTTACCTGGCAAGTCAAATGTAGTCGCAGATGCCTTATCGCGACATGTTAGTATAGTAACTGCAGACCCTCCATTTAGTGCTGAAGATGTAAAGAATGCTCAACGAACAGATCCCATGTGGTCAGGTGTGATTCGATTCCTGCTCCAAGAAGATCTTATTCTGACTGTGAAGCCACCAGCACCCATCAGTGACTTTGTCATGAACCAAGAATTACTGTATCGAACAGCCGAGTTGGGTACTCCTAGAAGAAGAGTATACCAGTTAGTAATTTCACAGTCACTAGTGAATGTAGCCTTACAGCTAGTTCACGATGTACCAGGTGTTGCACACCCTGGTATGGATCATTCAGTAAAACAAGCCAGATTGAAATACTTTTGGCCTCGTATGGAAACTGATATTTCTGAGTATGTTAAGAAATGTAGTGTCTGCATGCAACATAAAGGTAATGCTAATGGTCCTAATCCAATCCAAGTGTATCCAACCACTAGCAAACCGTGGGAAAGAGTTGCACTAGATTTGTTAACTAATTTCCAATGTTCCTTCCAGGGCAACAAACATCTATGTGTTATGGTAGACCATTTCACCAGATATTGTGAGTTAGTTCCTATTACAGATAAGACTGCCGAGACAGTAGCTAAAGCGTTTAAAGAACGCATTATCTGCAGGCATAACACCCCTAAGTCCCTAGTAACAGATAATGGAGGTGAATTCTGTAATGAGATTCTTGAAAATTTGAGCACCTTGTACAAGATCTCTAAATCCACCATTGTTCCTCATCATCCTGCCAGCAATGGGTTAGCGGAACGAACCAATAAGAAAGTACTTGATGTCTTGAGAGCCACTATTAATCCCAACAGTGAAACTTGGGATGAAGTTATACCTGATGTGCAGTGTGCTATAAATTCTGCTTACAATGTTTCTATAGGTGACACTCCACATTATGCATTGTATGGTGTAGAAAAACGTTTGCCTTATGAGTTGTTATATTCAAATCCGAAACCAAATTACAACCCTGATGATTTCATAGCAACTCGTACCAGCTTAGCTCAAAGTGTTTTTAGAAGAATCCGTGAAACACTTCATAAATACACAGCAGAATTTACAAGAGTCGCAAACACTCGAGCAAAGCCGTTCAAAATCAAAGTAGGTTCGAGAGTTATGCTGACTAACTTTAACAAAACGTCTGCAATGCCTAAGCTTGATCAAAAGTTTGTTGGTCCTTATCGAGTAGTTGAACATATCACTGGTAATAAGGAAAAGGTTAGAGAAATTAGTACTGGTCAGTATAAAGAATTGCATTTAGATCATATGAAGTTAGTATGTGATGATAATGATGTTCCAACCCAGACTAATGTGACAGACTCTGACAATCCTCCAGATCCTGTACTCTCTACCTCTGATACTCAGTCAGACGATCAACCTGAATGTCATTATTTCCTATAAAGCTTGATTCAGTTATATTTCTGTCAAACATAGACTTGCTTGATACAAAGCCGTTTATCAGCTTTATAAAGCTTGATTCAGTTATATTTCTGTCAAACATAGACTTGCTTGATGCAACTTTATCAGCTTTATAAAGCTTGATTCAGTTATATTTCTGTCAAACATAGACTTGCTTGATACAACTTTATCAGCTTTATAAAGCTTGATTCAGTTATATTTCTGTCAAACATAGACTTGCTTGATACAACTTTATCAGCTTTATAAAGCTTGATTCAATTATATTTCTGTCAAAAATATACCTGCTTGATACAACTTTATCAGTTTATAAAGCTTGATTCAATTATATTTCCGCCAAACATAGACTTGCTTGATACAACTTTATCAGCCTTGTAAAGCTTGATTCAATTACATTTCTGTCAAACAGACTTGCTTGATACAACTTTATCAGCTTTGTAAAGCTTGATTCAATTATATTTCAGTCAAACATAGACTTGCATGATACAACTTTAACAGCTTTATAAAGCTTGATTCAGTTATATTTCTGTAAAACATATACTTGCTTGATATAGCTTTATCAGCTTTATAAAGCTTGATTCAATTATATTTCTGTCAAACATAGACTTCCTTGATACAACTTTATTAGCTTTATAAAGCTTGATTCAGTCGTATTTCTGTCAAACATAGACTTGCTAGACACAACTTTATTAGCTTTATAAAGCTTGATTCAGTCGTATTTCTGTCAAACATAGACTTGCTAGACACAACTTTATCAGCTTTATAAAGCTTGATTCAGTTATATTTCTGTCAAAACATAGACTTGCTTGACACAACTTTATCAGCTTAATAAAGCTTGATTCAGTTATATTTCTGTCAAGCATAGACTTGCTTGATACAAATTTATCAGCTTTATCAAGCTTGATTCAGTTATATTTCTGTCAAACATAGACTTGCTTGATACAACTTTATCAGCTTTATAAAGTTTGATTCAGTTATATTTCTGACAAACATAGACTTGCTTGATACAACTTTATTAGCTTTATAAATCTTGATTCAGTTATATTTCTGTTAAGGATATACTTGCTTGATACAACTTTATCAGCTTTATAAAGCTTGATTCAGTTACATTTCTGTCAAACATAGACTTGCTTGACACAACTTTATCAGCTTTATAAAGATTGATTCAGTTATGTTTCTGTGAAATATGGACTTGATTGATACAGCTTTATCAGCTTTATAAAGCTTGATTCAATTATATTTCTGTCAAACATAGACTTAGTTGATACAACTTTATCAGCTTTATAAAGCTTGATTCAGCTATATTTCTGTCAAACATAGACTTGCTTGACACAACTTTACCTGCTTTATAAAGGTTGATTCAGTTATGTTTCTGTCAAACATAGACTTGCTTGATACAACTTTATCAGCTTTATAAAGCTTGATTCAATTATATTTCAGCCAAACATAGACTTGCTTGATACAACTTTATCAGCTTTGTAAAGCTTGATTCAATTACATTTCTGTCAAACAGACTTGCTTGATACAACTTTATCAGCTTTGTAAAGCTTGATTCAATTATATTTCTGTCAAACATAGACTTGCTTGATACAACTTTAACAGCTTTATAAAGCTTGATTCAGTTATATTTCTGTCAAACATAGACTTGCTTGATATAACTTTATCAGCTTTGTAAAGATTGATTCAATTATATTTCTGTCAAACATAGACTTGCTTGATACAACTTTATCAGCTTTATAAAGCTTGATTCAGTTAAATTTCTGTCAAACATAGACTCTCTTGATACAACTTTATCAGCTTTATAAAGCTTGATTTAGTTGTGTTTCTGTCAAACATAGACTTGATTGATACAACTTTATCAGGTTTATAAAGCTTGATTCAGTCATATTTCTGTCAAACATAGACTTGTTAGACACAACTTTATCAGCTTTATAAAGTTTGATTCAGTTATATTTCTGTCAAACATAGCTTGCTTGACACAACTTTATCAGCTTTATATAGCTTGATTCAGTTATATTTCTGTCAAGCATAGACTTGCTTGATAAAACTTTATCAGTTTTATAAAGCTTGATTCAGTTACATTTCTGTTAAACATTGACTTGATTATAACAACTTATCAGCTTTATAAAGCTTGATTCAGTTATATCTCTGTCAAACATAGACTTGCTTGATACAACTTTATCAGCTTTATAAAGCTTGATTCAGTTATATTTCTGTCAAGCATAGACTTGCTTGATACACCTTTATCTGCTTTATAATGCTTGATTCGGTTATGTTTCTGTCAAACATAGACTTGCTTGATACAGCTTTATCAGCTTTATAAAGCTTGATTTAGTTATATTTCTGTCAAACATAGACTTGCTTGATACAACTTTATCAGCTTTATAAAGCTTGATTCAGTTATATTTCTGTTAAACATAGACTTGCTTGACACAACTTTATCAGCTTTAAAAATTTGATTCAGTTATATTTCTGTCAAACATAGACTTGCTTGATACAGCTTTATCAGCTTTATAAAGCTTGATTCTGTTATATTTCTGTCAAACATAGACTTGCTTGATACAACTTTATCAGCTTTGTAAAGCTTGATTCAGTTATATTTCTCTCAAACACAGACTTGCTTGACACAACTTTATCAGCTTTATAAAGCTTGATTCAGTTATATTTCTGTCAAACATAGACTTGCTTGATACAACTTTATCAGCTTTATAAAGCTTGATTCAGTTATATTTCTGTCGAACATAGACTTGCTTGACACAACTTTATCAGCTTTATAAAGCGTGATTCAGTTATGTTTCTGTCAAACATGGACTTGCTTGATACAGCTTTATCAGCTTTATAAAGCTTGATTCAATTATATTTCTGTCAAACATAGACTTGCTTGATGCAACTTTATCAGCTTTATAAAGCTTGATTCAGTTATATTTCTGTCAAACATAGACTTGCTTGATACAACTTTATCAGCTTTATAAAGCTTGATTCAGTTATATTTCTGTCAAACATAGACTTGCTTGATACAACTTTATCAGCTTTATAAAGCTTGATTCAGTTATATTTCTGTCAAACATAGACTTGCTTGATACAACTTTATCAGCTTTATAAAGCTTGATTCAGTTATATTTCTGTCAAACATAGACTTGCTTGATACAACTTAATCAGCTTTATATAAAGCTTGATTCAGTTATATTTTTGTCAAACATAGACTTGCTTGATACAACTTTATCAGCTTTATAAAGCTTGATTCAGTTATATTTCTGTCAAACATAGACTTGCTTGATACAACTTTATCAGCTTTATAAAGCTTGATTCAGTTATATTTCTGTCAAACATAGACTTGCTTGATACAACTTTATCAGCTTTATAAAGCTTGATTCAGTTATATTTCTGTCAAACATAGACTTGCTTGATACAACTTTATCAGCTTTATAAAGCTTGATTCAGTTATATTTCTGTCAAACATAGACTTGCTTGATACAACTTTATCAGCTTTATAAAGCTTGATTCAGTTACATTTCTGTCAAACGTAGACTTGATTGATACAACTTATCAGCTTTATAAAGCTTGATTCAGTTATATTTCTGTCAAGCATAGACTTGCTTGATTCAACTTTATCTGCTTTATAAAGCTTGATTCAGTTATATTTCTGTCAAACATAGACTTGCTTGACACAACTTTATAAGCTTTATAAAGCTTGATTCAGTTATGTTTCTGTCAAACATGGACTTGCTTGATACAGCTTTATCAGCTTTATAAAGCTTGATTCAATTATATTTCTGTCAAACATAGACTTGCTTGATGCAACTTTATCAGCTTTATAAAGCTTGATTCAGTTATATTTCTGTCAAACATAGACTTGCTTGATACAACTTTATCAGCTTTATAAAGCTTGATTCAGTTATATTTCTGTCAAACATAGACTTGCTTGATACAACTTTATCAGCTTTATAAAGCTTGATTCAATTATATTTCTGTCAAAAATATACCTGCTTGATACAACTTTATCAGTTTATAAAGCTTGATTCAATTATATTTCCGCCAAACATAGACTTGCTTGATACAACTTTATCAGCCTTGTAAAGCTTGATTCAATTAAACATATTTCTGTCAAATTATATTTCTGTCAAACATAGACTTGCTTGATACAGCTTTATCAGCTTTATAAAGCTTGATTCAGTTATATTTCTGTCAAACATAGACTTGCTTGATATAACTTTATCAGCTTTGTAAAGCTTGATTCACTTATATTTCTCTCAAACATAGACTTGCTTGATACAACTTTATCAGCTTTATAAAGTTTGATTCAGTTATATTTCTGTCAAACATAGACTTGCTTGATACAACTTTATCAGCTTTATAAAGTTTGATTCAGTTATATTTCTGTCAAACATAGACTTGCTAGACACAACTTTATCAGCTTTATAAAGTTTGATTCAGTTATATTTCTGTCAAACATAGACATGCTTGATACAACTTTATCAGCTTTATAAAGCTTGATTCAGTTATATTTCTGTCAAACACAGACTTGCTTGATATAACTTTATCAGCTTTATAAAGCTTGATTCAGTTATATTTCTGTCAAACATAGACTTGCTTGATACAACTTTATCAGCTTTATAAAGCTTGATTCAGTTATATTTCTGTCAAACATAGACTTGCTTGATACAACTTTATCAGCTTTATAAAGCTTGATTCAGTTATATTTCTGTCAAACATAGACTTGCTTGATACAACTTTATCAGCTTTATAAAGCTTGATTCAGTTATATTTCTGTCAAACATAGACTTGCTTGATACAACTTTATCAGCTTTATAAAGCTTGATTCAGTTATATTTCTGTCAAACATAGACTTGCTTGATACAACTTTATCAGCTTTATAAAGCTTGATTCAGTTATATTTCTGTCAAACATAGACTTGCTTGATACAACTTTATCAGCTTTATAAAGCTTGATTCAGTTATATTTCTGTCAAACATAGACTTGCTTGATACAACTTTATCAGCTTTATAAAGCTTGATTCAGTTATATTTCTGTCAAACATAGACTTGCTTGATACAACTTTATCAGCTTTATAAAGCTTGATTCAGTTATATTTCTGTCAAACATAGACTTGCTTGATACAACTTTATCAGCTTTATAAAGCTTGATTCAGTTATATTTCTGTCAAACATAGACTTGCTTGATACAACTTTATCAGCTTTATAAAGCTTGATTCAGTTATATTTCTGTCAAACATAGACTTGCTTGATACAACTTTATCAGCTTTATAAAGCTTGATTCAGTTATATTTCTGTCAAACATAGACTTGCTTGATACAACTTTATCAGCTTTATAAAGCTTGATTCAGTTATATTTCTGTCAAACATAGACTTGCTTGATACAACTTTATCAGCTTTATAAAGCTTGATTCAGTTATATTTCTGTCAAACATAGACTTGCTTGATACAACTTTATCAGCTTTATAAAGCTTGATTCAGTTATATTTCTGTCAAACATAGACTTGCTTGATACAACTTTATCAGCTTTATAAAGCTTGATTCAGTTATATTTCTGTCAAACATAGACTTGCTTGATACAACTTTATCAGCTTTATAAAGCTTGATTCAGTTATATTTCTGTCAAACATAGACTTGCTTGATACAACTTTATCAGCTTTATAAAGCTTGATTCAGTTATATTTCTGTCAAACATAGACTTGCTTGATACAACTTTATCAGCTTTATAAAGCTTGATTCAGTTATATTTCTGTCAAACATAGACTTGCTTGATACAACTTTATCAGCTTTATAAAGCTTGATTCAATTATATTTCTGTCAAACATAGACTTGCTTGATACAAATTTATCAGCTTTATAAAGCTTGATTCAGTTATATTTCTGTCAAACATAGACTTGCTTGATACATCTTTATCAGCTTTGTAAAGCTTGATTCAATTATATTTCTGTCAAACATAGACTTGCTTGATACAACTTTAACAGCTTTACAATGCTTGATTCAGTTATATTTCTGTCAAATATAGACTTGCTTGATACAACTTTATCAGCTTTATAAAGCTTGATTTAGTTGTGTTTCTGTCAAACATAGACTTGATTGATACAACTTTATCAGGTTTATAAAGCTTGAATCAGTTACATTTCTGTCAAACATAGACTTGCTTGACACATCTTTATCAGCTTTATAAAGATTGATTCAGTTATGTTTCTGTGAAACATAGACTTGCTTGATACAACTTTATCAGCTTTATAAAGCTTGATTCAGTTATATTTCTGTCAAACATAGACTTGCTTGATACAACTTTATCAGCTTTATAAAGCTTGATTCAGTTATATTTCTGTCAAGCATAGACTTGCTTGATACAACTTTATCAGCTTTATAAAGCTTGATTCAGTTACATTTCTGTCAAACGTAGACTTGATTGATACAACTTATCAGCTTTATAAAGCTTGATTCAGTTATATTTCTGTCAAGCATAGACTTGCTTGATTCAACTTTATCTGCTTTATAAAGCTTGATTCAGTTATATTTCTGTCAAACATAGACTTGCTTGATACAGCTTTATCAGCTTTATAAAGCTTGATTCAGTTATATTTCTGTCAAACATAGACTTGCTTGATACAACTTTATCAGCTTTATAAAGCTTGATTCAGTTATATTTCTGTCAAACATAGACTTGCTTGACACAACTTTATAAGCTTTATAAAGTTTGATTCAGTTATATTTCTGTCAAACATAGACTTGCTTGATACAGCTTTATCAGCTTTATAAAGCTTGATTCAGTTATATTTCTGTCAAACATAGACTTGCTTGATACAACTTTATCAGCTTTGTAAAGCTTGATTCAGTTATATTTCTCTCAAACATAGACTTGCTTGATACAACTTTATCAGCTTTATAAAGTTTGATTCAGTTATATTTCTGTCAAACATAGACTTGCTAGACACAACTTTATCAGCTTTATAAAGTTTGATTCAGTTATATTTCTGTCAAACATAGACATGCTTGATACAACTTTATCAGCTTTATAAAGCTTGATTCAATTATATTTCTGTCAAACATAGATCTGCTTGATACAACTTTATCAGCTTTATAAAGCTTGATTCAATTATATTTCCGCCAAACATATTTTGATACAACTGTCAAACATTTGTGTCAAACAGACTTGCTTGATACAACTTTATCAGCTTTGTAAAGATTGATTCAATCATATTTCTTTCAAACATAGACTTGCTTGATACAACTTTAACAGCTTTATAAAGCTTGATTCAGTTATATTTCTGTAAAACATATACTTGCTTGATATAACTTTATCAGCTTTATAAAGCTTGATTCAGTCATATTTCTGTCAAACATAGACTTGCTAGACACAACTTTATCAGCTTTATAAAGTTTGATTAAGTTATATTTCTGTCAAAACATAGACTTGCTAGACACAACTTTATCAGCTTAATAAAGCTTGATTCAGTTATATTTCTGTCAAGCTTAGACTTGCTTGATACAAATTTATCAGCTTTATAAAGCTTGATTCAGTTATATTTCTGTCAAACATAGACTTGCTTGATATAACTTTAACAGCTTTATAAAGCTTGATTCAGTTATATTTCTGTCAAACATAGACTTGCTTAATACAACTTTATTAGCTTTATAAATCTTGATTCAGTTATATTTCTGTCAAGCATATACTTGCTTGATACAACTTTATCAGCTTTATAAAGCTTGATTCAGTTACATTTCTGTCAAACATAGACTTGCTTGACACAACTTTATCAGCTTTATAAAGATTGATTCAGTTATGTTTCTGTGAAACATGGACTTGATTGATACAGCTTTATCAGCTTTATAAAGCTTGATTCACTTATATTTCTGTCAAACATAGACTTAGTTGATACAACTTTATCAGCTTTATAAAGCTTGATTCAGCTATA
Source organism: Cherax quadricarinatus (assembly GCF_038502225.1). Taxonomy (NCBI): domain Eukaryota; kingdom Metazoa; phylum Arthropoda; class Malacostraca; order Decapoda; family Parastacidae; genus Cherax; species Cherax quadricarinatus. The sequence goes on along the minus strand of NC_091372.1, from coordinate 19,564,749 downwards.
TTTCTGTCAAACATAGACTTGCTTGACACAACTTTACCTGCTTTATAAAGGTTGATTCAGTTATGTTTCTGTCAAACATGGACTTGCTTGATACAGCTTTATCAGCTTTATAAAGCTTGATTCAATTATATTTCTGTCAAACATAGACTTGCTTGATACAACTTTATCAGCTTTATAAAGCTTGATTCAATTATATTTCTGTCAAACATAGACTTGCTTGATACAACTTTAACAGCTTTATAAAGCTTGATTCAGTTATATTTCTGTCAAACATAGACTTGCTTGATACAACTTTATCAGCTTTATAAAGCTTGATTCAATTATATTTCTGTCAAACATAGACTTGCTTGATACAACTTTATCAGCTTTATAAAGCTTGATTCAATTATATTTCTGTCAAACATAGACTTGCTTGATACAACTTTATCAGCTTTATAAAGCTTGATTCAGTTAAATTTCTGTCAAACATAGACTTGATTGATACAACTTTATCAGGTTTATAAAGCTTGATTCAGTCATATTTCTGTCAAACATAGACTTGTTAGACACAACTTTATCAGCTTTATAAAGTTTGATTCAGTTATATTTCTGTCAAACATAGCTTGCTTGACACAACTTTATCAGCTTTATATAGCTTGATTCAGTTATATTTATGTCAAACATTGACTTGATTATAACAACTTATCAGCTTTATAAAGCTTGATTCAGTTATATCTCTGTCAAACATAGACTTGCTTGATACAACTTTATCAGCTTTATAAAGCTTGATTCAGTTATATTTCTGTCAAGCATAGACTTGCTTGATACACCTTTATCTCCTTTATAATGCTTGATTCGGTTATGTTTCTGTCAAACATAGACTTGCTTGATACAGCTTTATCAGCTTTATAAAGCTTGATTTAGTTATATTTCTGTCAAACATAGACTTGCTTGATACAACTTTATCAGCTTTATAAAGCTTGATTCAGTTATATTTCTGTCAAACATAGACTTGCTAGACACAACTTTATAAGCTTTATAAAGTTTAATTCAGTTATATTTCTGTCAAACATAGACTTGCTTGATACAGCTTTATCAGCTTTATAAAGCTTGATTCTGTTATATTTCTGTCAAACATAGACTTGCTTGATACAACTTTATCAGCTTTGTAAAGCTTGATTCAGTTATATTTCTGTCAAACATAGACTTGCTAGACACAACTTTATCAGCTTTATAAAGTTTGATTCAGTTATATTTCTGTCAAACATAGACATGGTTGATACAACTTTATCAGCTTTTCAGTTATATTTCTGTCAAACATAGACTTGCTAGACACAACTTTATCAGCTTTATAAAGTTTGATTCAGTTATATTTCTGTCAAACATAGACATGCTTGATACAACTTTATCAGCTTTATAAAGCTTGATTCAGTTATATTTCTGTCAAACATAGACTTGCTAGATACAACTTTATCAGCTTTATAAAGTTTGATTCATTTATATTACTGTCAAACATAGACTTGCTTGACACAACTTTATCAGCTTTATAAAGCTTGGTTCAGTTAAATTTCTGTCAAACATAGACTTGCTTGATACAACTTTATCTGCTTTATAAAGCTTGATTCAATTATATTTCTGTAAAACGTAGACTTGGTTGATACAACTTTATCAGCTTTATAAAGCTTGAATCAGTTATATTTCTGTCAAGCATAGACTTGCTTGATACAACTTTATCAGCTTTATAAAGCTTGATTCAATTATATTTCTGTCAAACATAGACTTGCTTGACACAACTTTATCAGCTTTATAAAGCTTGATTTTGTTATATTTCTGTCAAACATAGATTTGCTTGATACAATTTATAAAGCTTGATTAAGTTATATTTCTGTCAAACATAGACTTGCTTGATACAACTTTATCAGCTTTATAAAGCTTGATTCAGTTATTGTTTCTGTGGAACATAGACTTGCTTGACTTGCTTGATTCACATATTTCTTTATTGCTTGATACAACTTTATAGCTTTATAAAGTTTGATTCAGTTATATTTCTGTCAAACATAGACTTGCTTGATACAACTTTATCAGCTTTATAAAGCTTGATTCAGTTATATTTCTGTCAAACATAGACTTGCTTGATACAACTTTATCAGCTTTATAAAGCTTGATTCAGTTATATTTCTGTCAAACATAGACTTGCTTGACACAACTTTATCAGCTTTATAAAGCTTGATTCAGTTATATTTCTGTCAAACATAGACTTGCTTGATACAACTTTATCAGCTTTATAAAGCTTGATTCAGTTATATTTCTGTCAAACATAGACTTGCTTGATACAACTTTATCAGCTTTTGTTCGACAGCTTCTCAAGACCTCGTCTGCAGTGGCGGCTGTGCAGGCGATGAGCTGTCTTTCTAAGTTAAGTTTTCCCTATGCAAAATGTATAAGCTTAACTGGTAATCCCATTTCTCAACATTTTGGTCGTGCTCTAACCGGATAAAGGCCACACTGTGGTCCAAATATGTTTTACTACAGTCTACAAATAACCTACGAGCCAAGGTCCTTTGAAAAAAGCTGTTAAACTAGTGTTTTACAATTTAAATCAGTATAAATGAGTCTCTCCTGACTCAATCACAGAGAATGGGCAGCTAAAAGAAAACGGGCGCTCACCCAGCGTTCACCCAAAGAAAACGGGAGCTGAGTGACTCACCCAACAAGAAAACGGGGGATGGCACCCTGCAACCACTGGTCAAATCTCGAAAATCGCTGACTAAGACAACAACAACAACCCAACTGATGTTCGGTTTGTCTGAGTGTATATACACATAGTTTTTTTAATTTTTATAAACAGAAATTAAGAGACAAGATTGTGTTAAAATTTGTTTCTTATAGATATACCTGTTATATTAAAGGAACTATATATAAAGTGTAAGCTTTCAAATACATATTAACAGTGACATTTATATATGTGCAAGTAATATTCACGTGTGATTTACAGTTATACAGTGACATTTATAGTGTATAGTGAATGAAGTGTATAACATCGTTATTTACGATTAATCGTCGTGGTCAGGCTGACACAGCAAACTCAAGCCATAAACACCAGCCACATGTACTCTGTACCATTCATGGTCATTGACCCTGAGGTTAAGCTTAGTGGGTCAGTAGTGTCTGACTCGATTATTGCTGACTTAAGCATAACAAAAACTCAGCTGTTTATAGCAGTACAGTGTTTTTTTAAACACTCTAAGTGTGGTGCTGGAATTTTCAATGTACCATTAAAATGGCTTGTTTGAAAACTCATTTTCAGTCTTTACAGACTAAGATTACACAATTAAAAAATCTAATTTCAGTCTGAATAAGATTAACTCAAGATACAAACATAGATTTTGATGATCTTGAGGTCAAATTTGAATTACTTACACAACGTCTGGAAATAATTACTTCAGACTATACACATTATGAAAAGAATTTTCCAGAATCAGATCCATCTGAGGATGAAATTAAAAATGTTTTGGATACATTTAGTAATCAACAATTTTTTTTTTTATATTTTATTTAAAAACTTTACAGCATTGATATTAAATTAAGATATAAAAAGGATACAGTAGGATTCTCAATCCTACACAACATACACTAACCAATTATTAACAACACATTGTAATTGACATAATAGAGGTTACCCATATACACACAAAATTTTCCATATAACATACTATGATAAACAAAATAAACTATAACTATATAAACTATATAAAATGTAAACTATATACAACTTTCAGATTTGTATAGTTAACATACTATGACGGACATATGACAAAGGTTCACAACCTTCACAGGAGATAAACAGAGTAATAACCTACAACCCAATCACAGTTACATGCTCTTCCCCAAAATTAAACCCCTATACAATAAGAAGTACCTAAGCACATACATACGTGCCTCACTACAATCTCTTTTCAAGCATTGAAAAAAAAAAAAATCAAATCCTAAATCAAAAATCAAATCCTAAGCCTCACACTTATACTAAATAAATATTAACAAATATTACTAAATATTAATACAGCCTCTTCCACCGGCTGAGCACATTATATAAAGTAAGAGACTAAACCATACTGTCCCATTACAAACTTTTAACGAGGCATTACAAATTTATGGAAGTCATTATCGTTCCATCTAGCAGCAACTGGATGAGCACATTATATAATTCTAAAATAAAGACAGTACACTCGCAAAAAACCCACTACACTCAACACAGACATAATTTAAAAAACCTCTCATTGCGATACAATTATCGCACATGAAATATGCCCAATAAAGGCTATAAAACCGCACTCTACATAAGCCCTAAAGCTCTTCACGGTCTGAAAACTATAATCTTGACACCATTCACACTTAATACATGAATAAGGTCATGACGACCCTGACTCCTCAAACACAGAATTCTCCATTCAGGTACTACGTAATTACTTGATATCACCTTTGCTTTCTGTGCCCACTTGCATGCTACATACACGTATGCCACTCATCTACACCTTCATATACCCTCATACACCTTACTCACACCCCTCCCCAGGAGGCGACCCCGCTGGGTCCCCCTGAAAACCCCCTTTCCGTATGTATTCCCCAACCCCCCCCCCCTTACTCACTCAGTCCCAGTCGTAGATTGATGAGAAAACCTAACGTTAACATTCTATACCCTTCCGAAAAATCCTTCTCCCACCTCCTCCCATACAGTTCTCTATTACGACACATCGTACGATAAACCGTTACCGCTAGTATCCGCCTCCGCACCTCACAATTCCCCCTCCCCCTCATCACCCACAATATATATATATAATCCACTATTATATAATCCAAAGCTCTTATAACACTCTCATCGAACCCTCCCACATCTAGGCTTAGTGCACGCAGAGCCGACACCCCTCGACCCCCCACCCCCTGTACTACCCTACTTAACCAATACCTAACACCCTCCAGTTCCCCACAAAAGTATACTGCATGGAACGCCGTCTCATCCTCCCCACAGATTCCACACCTTCCGCCCACAATTACCCCTCTTGTTCTTAAAACCTCCCCCGACGGTAGTATGCCATGCAAAAAACGATACATTACCTCTCTTACCCTAGGCTTTAACTTCAACCTGCCAAACCTATACCAAATACTCGTCCATGCGTACATGGGGAACAATCCCTCAACTGGTACAACAATCCTGTCTACAAGCAGCTTACACAAAACCCCTACTCGAATTTTCCTGGGTTCTCTAACCAACATCAAAGCCCTCAAAATAGTTTCACATTCCCTCAACTCCACACCACCATACAACTTACTCAACCTATCATGTACTTTTCCCAGCTGCCCTCCACTCACACCTTAGCGCAAAACCTCCCATTTAAGAAACACACATTTAATCCTCCTCCTCAGATCCAACAACCCCAACCCACCCTGGCGCACAGGTAACATTACAACCTCTCTCCTCAGCCAATCGCACCTTGAACCCCACAAAAAGTTAAACACTCGTCTCAGAATTCCCACAATCGCCGTCCCTGTTAATGGGAACACGGCTGCTACGTGCCAAACCTTACTATACAATAATACATTTATAACAATCACACGTTGCACGAGAGTCAGATGATGAGGTCTCAATGCACCCAGACGTCCCTGAATCCTTTCCATTAATCTATTCGAGTTTTCCTCCCGAGCAGCTTCCAAATCACCCATATAGGTGATACCACAAATTTTTACAGACACCGTTTGTTTTCTCACAACGTTACATCTCCCCCCCCCCTCCACCCAATCACCCAACCCCATGATCATTGACTTCTCTCTATTTACCTGCATCCCTGTTGCATTTCCGAACTGTTGCACAACATCATCCAAAACACCCAACGTCATCCCCTCCCGAACCAGGACTGTTGTATCGTCTACGTATCCTATGATTCCCGGCCACACTTTCCCTACCCCACCCCCCCTACCTCCACTCGTGTCACATACACAACGTTCAACCATTCTATAGAAGGGGTCCTGAATGCACGCAAACAACATTTGTGACATGGGACACCCCTGCCTAAGTCCCCTACCCATTACAATCCCCTCCCCCAAGCATCCATTAATCTGTACCCTCATCTTGGCACCATTGTACAACGTGGATACCCAATTAACTATTTCATCCCCATAACCCTGCCTCCTAAGTATAGCTCCCAATGCTCCGCGTTCCACCCTGTCATAGGCCCCCTGCCAGTCTAAAGCCAACAACGCCGCCCTCCCTCCCCCCCCTTTTGACTCCACAAAACTTCGCAGTATTCCATGACCCTCAATCATCGACCTTCCAGGCAAACCATACTGCGTTTTCGAAACCACTCTCCCTACCACACATTTGAACCTATTACCCAAGACTTTAGCGAACAACTTATAATCAGCACATAACAGGGATATGGCACGGTACTCCTTGAGGGTGTGCTGCCCCTTACCCTTCTGGACCAACACTACAACTGCTGTTGCTTGCTTGTCCCCCATCACACCCTTCTCCTTCATCTGATTAAATAACCTACCCATGAAACCCCTTATCACCTCCCAATGTTGGAGATAAAATTCAGCCGGGAGACCGTCTATTCCTGGTGCTTTGCCTTTCCTCATTCCCCTTAAAGCCAACTCTATTTCCTCCTCTGTTATTACCCCCCCTAAAGCCTTTCTATCACTATTCCCTAAATTACACGTCACATACTCACACACCTTCTCTAAATCCACATTTCCCACCTTCCCACTTGTCCAATACCCTTCATACCATTTATCCGCATACACACACATTCCTTTTGTAGTTAGTATCTCCTGACCCATTCTATAACCCCCCGCCATCTCGTGTACCTCTAACCTCGGAATAGCTGTAACCTGCTGTCTTTGTTTTTGACGTCTCAACACACACGCCGATGGTTTGTCACCCCATAGCACCTCCTCTACCCCTGCCTGCACCCTTACCGCTTGAAACCTCTCATTTTGTAACTCCCTCAGTCTCCCCTTGACCTCGACAATTTCATCCATAGGATAGTTGCCCCCCACAGCCCCCTTCTCATAACAGCCCCTTAACCTGTCCTCCAGATAATTTGAAAGCCCATATTTAAAATCATTTATACGTTTGCCCACCCCCACATAATATTTCCTAATCCTTTCCTTGGCAACACAATCCCACCATTGTACGACATCTTCCACTCCCTGTGCCTCCTCACTAAGCTCCTTCCATAGGACAGAAAATCCCTCTAACCCCTCCTCATCACTCAATGCACTTATATTTAATTTCCAGTAACTCCTGTGTATTTCTGCAAGCGCCTCCCACCCAACCTCCACCAACACTGCTCTATTATCTGACCATGCTACTTCAACAGTTTTGAAAGCTCTCACTACAACCCCGTGAGAAAGATACACTCTATCTAACCTCGCTGCATACCCTCTCCTAACAAATGTATGCTCTGTCTCCCACGCCCCCCCCCCTCGAATGCGTCTCTTAACCTAATATCTCTCAATAAATCTCGTAGGGTCACCGACACATAACCTGCCCCTTTCGGTTCCACATCAGCCCTCCTAATGACGCAGTTCCAATCACCTCCTACTATTGCCACCTCCGGTAATGCACGGAAAAAAAACACAAGGTCCTCGCACACAAACTCCTGCTTCACCTGTACGTTATTCTCTGCAGGCGCATATACACTAATAAAAGCCACACGTTTTCCCATCCACAAACCATCTACGCGCAACACCCTTCCCCCTCCCCCCCCTCACTTCTCTGCAAAACAAACGGGCTTGCCTCCCTAATTAAGATACTCACCCCCCCTTTTAAACGGGCAGATGGCAGGGTTACCACCTGAAACCCCTCCATCTCCAACACCCTACCCTCCTTAAAATTGTGCTCCTGTAGGAACACAACATCCACTCTAAATTTATTCAGAAACTTTCGAAACCATTCTCTCTTTACACTATTACACAAACCATTAACGTTTACTGTCATACACCGGAGGCCTTTTAAAGTTTCCACCCCTGCCTCCTCTCTTCACTCTTCCTATGGCCACCAGAACGCGTGGGACCACTTGTCACCTGCACACTTCCCTCTCTCCCCCCCCCCTTCTTTCGGTGCCTCCTGTCCTGGCCACCACTACCTTCACTTTCTGCCCATATTTGCTTCCCAGTCCTCTGCGCTGGCGTTAGGACATCATCTGAATCCGATGCCGCGGCTCTCTTTCTTGTGACAGGCGCATCCTCCATGGCTTGGTCTGGGGATGCCTCACAATGTACCTCTACCTCCACTGTACACAGTGACAAAGATCTCGGTGACACCTCAGTCACGCTATCACTCCCTTCGTCCGAATAATTCTGTTGTTGATGCCCCACAGCCTTCACCTCATCTTCTACTACCCTGCCAGGAGCATCCACCTCCTCAGGCGGTGACAAGGACTTCAGAACCTCGGCTAATTCCTCCTCAAGTTCCAACACTTCCTCCTGTACTTTTTGCTCAACCCGATCCACTGGAAGTGTGTCTGGACCAGGTAACTGGTCAAGGGCCTCACCCTCTCCCCCAGCTTTATACGCCTCATCCACTATCTCGCTCCATAGACGACCACGCCCTCCTTCACGTCGTTGATCAACACCTGCTTCCCCTGGTGTAGAAGCGGATGTCTCCGCCTCTGGGCCAGGAGCTCGTTGCCGCTTCCCACACTCCGCCGCTATGTGATCGTATTCCCCACATAGTCGGCAGGTACGCCTTTGCCCCGCGTATGACACCATGACCTGTGTCCTGAATTCCTTTAGGTACACGTAAGACGGTATGGGGTGTCGCAGTGACATTTTTAGGTTAAAAGTGCCCTGTGGCATACCTGTGTAGGCACCCGACACCCACTTACCATGCTGGGCCACATGAACAGTTCCGTATTCCTCAAATACTTTTCTGATATCTGTCTCATCCGCCTCAAAGGGGACATTACGCAATTTAATCCATGTATAATGTCTGGATACATCGATCATCCTCACACACACAGCTGGTGTTGCATCAAGACTTACGTCCTGAAAACGGTTGACCAACGACTCGTAAACCGTTGCTGAGAGCAGTTTCACAAAAAATCTACGTGCTCCGTTCAATGCTACGCCGTACAACTCTTCATCCTGAATGCCATACGTGTCTCTGATGATTTTAGGTAGTAATACCTGGGCTGAGGCTGGCGTTATTGCCCCACTGAGAAGTTCAATACCGACAGTGTTAATCCTGCGTCTGTAACTGCACGCCATGTTGACTAATAGTAGTTCTCCTGGTCTGACGACAGAGGCGCGACAAGCACCACCTCACACTACTGCTGTCAGGTTACTGAGGAGCGTCAGGCAAGGGGGTCTACACAGCCCAAGAGCGATGCAGACAATCATTCAACAATTAAGGTGGACAGGAGTACAGGCTATCTGCCGCAAAACTCTGTCACAGAGACCTACTGTAACTAGTGGTCAAACACCTGTTACACCTGTAACAACATCAAGTGTCCCATTACCAAGCTTACCTACATTGTTATTACATATTTTCCAAGGTCATAATTATGAAGAATTCATTAGTGGTTTTCAATCAATTCATGAACTGACGTAGATGAGATTGCTAAGTTCAATTATCTTAAATGTCTTGTGAAGAGAGAACCCAATGAACTGATTAAGTCATTTCCGGTGGTTAAAGGTAATTATCAAATAGCCTTACGTGTCTTAGCAGACCATTACTTTGATGCTGACAAGGCCAGAGTTAGATATGCAGTCTTAATATCAAGTTTGAATCCACCCAAACATTGTTTTTCAGATTTACAGGCATTTAGAATCACATTAGACAATAGTCTCAGATCTCTAGGTGCTAAATATGACCTAAGACAATGTGATTGGTTTATCAGTGGTATTGTACAAGATAAGTTGTCACCACAAACTAATGAACGATTAAATATTATGTTCAATAAACGCTATTTCACTTGTGATGAAATTAGCAATGGTTTACAAACAATAGTTTCATGCATGCAAGCAACGAGACAAGATGAAAAATCCACAAATCCAGTGGATAACAAACCTTCAACTCAGTATAAAAAAAGTATACCTACTCCCACTAAACCACATAATGGGAAATCCCATATAGGCACTTAATCAAGCTGTGAATACAGCAGATGGTAAACAGACTGTCACACATAAATGTTCTCCAAAATGTGTACTTTGTGATGGAACACATTGGGCACAGTATTGTATTCAATACACATCAATGGAGGCACGTAAACAACGTGTTCATCAGCTGAAAAGGTGCATCAAGTGTTTAGGTGAACACAAGGGAGGAAAATGCTCAATGAAGAAGTGTTTTAAATGCAAGGGTATGCATCATACAGCATTATGCCCAAATACTTTTGCTGAACAGCAGCAGACTTCCACAGAATCAGGTAGTCAACAAGCAACAGCATTAAATGTGAGAGATAAGTTTAAAGCAACTGCTCTCCCGATAGCTCGAGTTGAGTTATCTAATAAATTACAGAAAACCAATGTGCTAACACTATTTGATCAAGGCTCACAAAGGTCCTTCATAAGAAGAAAAGTGTTGCAGAAACTGAATAAACAACCCTATGCCAAAATACAGTTAGATATAGCTTGTTTTTTCCACAATTCTGGTAAACAGACATATGACCTAGCCAGAATCACTGTTGGTCTAGGAAACAGGAAAAAAGACAGTAGAAGCTGTGGTAGTAGATGATTTGCCTAAGTATGTGCAGATCCAGGGATTAAAAGAAACAGTTGCAGCACTGAAAGCAGCTAAGGTCAAGTTAGCCTGTCTTGACATACAGACGGACACAATTAGTCCAATTGATTTAATGATTGGAAGTGATTATTATCACTGTTTTGTGCAAAAAATAGTAAGTAAACATGATGTTCACTTGCTGAAAACAGCAGAAGGCCACATGATATGTGGTCCCATTCCCTCTCAAAGTGGGAAAGAAGCTGATATTGATTCAGTGGAAAATGTACTAGTTACGAGAATAACCGCTGATCATGTACCACAGCAAAAATTATCATTACTGGAAGAAATGAATGAACCAGTTGATAAGTTGTGGGATTTAGATGCGATAGGTATTGATGTAAATAAACCAAGCCCACAAGAGTCTCAGACTTATAACCAATATTTGGACACTGTCAAATATGAAGATGGACAGTATTGGGTTAGGTTACCTTGGAAATTAAATCCACCAAATCTGCCTAGCAATTATCGCATGGCTGTCGGACAAATGAAAGCACAAATACATGAGCTCAGGAAGAATCCAGAGCTACTGACTGTCTATGATAATATCATACAAGAACTGTTGGACAATAAATTCATTGAGGAAATAGTCGAAGATAAGTTGAAGACAGATGCTCATTATCTCCCGCACCATGGAGTCAGAAAAGATTCTGAAACCACTCCACTACGTGTTGTATATAATTGCAGCGCACGTGCAAATAAAGATGTAGCAAGTCTTAATGACTGTCTGATGACCGGACCCTCACTAACTGAGAAGCTTGGAGACGTGCTTATGAAATTTCGCACAAATCCAAATGCCTACACGGCTGATATTTCCAAAGCTTTCTTAAAAGTAGGACTACAAGAAATAGATAGAGATTATACTCGATTCTTTTGGCCTGAAAATCCACATGATCCTCAAAGTCCTGTGAAAAAATATCGTTTCAAATCAGTATTATTTGGTGCAACATCCTCTCCGTTCTTACTAGAAGCTACTCTAAGTAAACATTTGAAGAAATCTGAAAGTCCCTTCAAAGAAATCTTAAAGAAAAGTTTCTATGTGGACAATCTTCAAGGTACTGTTAATAAAGAGTAGGATTTGAAATCCTTATACAGAGAAGCTAACAAGGAGATGAAAGAAGCAAATATGCCTCTAAGGATGTGGAATACAAATTCAAAGCAATTAAGGGAACTTATCAAAGAAGATTTCCCTGAAGCTGAAATTCCTGATTGCAACAATATGCTGGGGCTTAATTGGAACACACAGGAAGATACTTTGTGTCTCAAAAAGATAAACAATAAATCATGCAGTACACTCTCTAAATGTAGTTCACTGTCAGAGGTATCACAATGTTTTGACCCTCTAGGACTCGTCTCACCAATTACCATAAAGGGTAAAATAGTTATGCAAGATGCATGGAAGCTCAAAATTGGATAGGATGAGAAATTGCCTCTAGAAATGAGTCAAGCATGGGATGAAATATCAAAGGAGTTTAAACAATTTCATCAAAATAAATTTCCCAGACAAATAGGTCAAGAGGGAAACAAGTACACATTACATGTGTTCTGTGATGCGTCAACCAGAGGTTTTGGCGCTGTAAGCTTACATGAGTAATGCTGAAGGAAGTACACTAATTACTTCAAAGGCCAGGGTAGCACCCTTGAAGGTCAGAACAGTACCACAATTGGAACTGACAGCACTCTATGTAGGTACAAAATTAGCTGTCTATCTCAACAAAGTACTTGATCATCTCACTATTGAAAAAACCGTGATCTGGATTGATAATGAAGCAGTTCTCCTGTGGTTAAGAAATAATAAGAGTAAGTTGGTCTATGTACAGAACAGAGTAGCAGAAATAAAAGAGATGCAGAGAGATTATCTCTTTCTCAACGTCTCTACCCAAGAGAATCCAGTTGACATGTTGTCACGTGGTGTCCCACTCAAGAAATTTGTGGATAATAAATTATGGCTCCACGGACTGAACTGGCCCTCTAATGAAAATAACTGGCCTCAGCAAAAAGCTCACATTATGCCAGAAGAAAGAGTCTGCTTGAACACAGCAGAAATAAGTTGTGTAAATACTGCAGACACAACTGAAATAGTCATTGATGGATCTAAATACTCATCTTTGGGTAAATTCTTAAGAGTTACAGCTCTTGTCCATAAATTCATTAAAGGAATGAAACCTGATTATGAATATCTTGAACCCATTAAATACTGGATGAAACTAATACAGAAAGATGTTTTCTCTACAGAATATGAATTTCTAGAAACACAAGATAAATCCCCAAAGAAACCTGTCATGATTAATTCTCTAGGACTTTATCTCGTTTCAGAAAAGATTATAAGATGTCGAGGAAGAATTCATAATTCTTCACTACCTAAAGAAGCCATACATCCAATATTGATCCCCAAGAATCATTGGCTAACAAAACTGATTGTGCAAAACACCCACGGTAACGGGTTACATGGTGGGGTAGCTGACACACTTTGTCATGTACGACAATCCTACTGGATACCTCAAGGTCGACAAAGTGTGAAAAAACAAATAAGGGACTGTATTACTTGTCGTCACTACGATATTCGAGTATGTCAGTATCCAGGTCCACCTCCATATCCCTCTGAAAGAGTTTGTCATATCACTCCATTTGAGGTGACAGGTGTAAATTACACTGGACCAATAATTTTAACCAAAACAGTTGACAAAGTTCCTATCAAGGTGTACATCTGTTTGTTCACTTGTGCTACAACTAGAGCAGTACATCTAGAAGTAGCCACTGACATGTCTGCTGAAACCTTTAACAAATTATTCAGAAGGTTTGCAGCCAGAAGGGCATGTCCCAGACTGATGATTTCAGATAATGCAACGAACTTTGTTGCTGGTGCTGCTTATATAAGCAAGATCTTTGATCAACCAGAGGTACAACAGATGCTGAATCAACGCAGGTGTCGTTGGAGATACATTTCTCCTAAATCTCCATGGCACGGCGGATTTTATGAAAGAATGATCGGCATTGTAAAACGTTGTTTAAGGAAGAGAATAGACTTAGAAAAATTCTGTACAGTTGTGACTGAAATAGAAAACAGAGTCAACAACAGACCTCTAACTTATGTTACCGATGATCTGGACAATTTAGAAGTGTTAAGTCCATCTCATTTACTACATGGCAGAAGGCTCGAACCTGTTCTTCCCTTGAATGATAAAGAAATCATAGAGGATCCTACTTATTTCGAACCTGAGCAACTCAGACGTAAATTCAAACACTTTAATAAAGTGATTGAACGTTGGGAGAAAATTTGGCGAGAAGACTATCTCACCTCATTGAGAGAACACTTCTATGGAGCTGGTGTTCCTGAAAATCATAAGTCTTTAAGACCGGGTGACATAGTGATTATTGACAATGATGGTCCGAGGTCCCAATGGCCACTTGGAAAAATTGTGACCATATATCCTGGTGCAAATGGAATCATCAGGACAGTTGATGTTCTGAGCAAAGGTGTAGTGAATAAACAGACAATAAATAAACTGGTACCGTTAGAATTACAGTGTTGAAAACAAAATTAGTGATTCTCCAGAAACCACACCGATTAAAGCTGTTCAGAAAAGACAAGCAGCAGTGGTGGCGAGTGAGAAAATCAAATTAATGTTAAGTGATGAATAGTTCACCTGCAGCGAACCTTCGCCGCCCCCAGTGTGGAGAATTTTCTCCAGGAGGGGGGTATCAGCCCCCTTCAGCCCCTTCAGCCCCTTTCAGCCCTGAGGGGCCCAGCCCTCTTAGAAGGGGCAAATATCTTGTTTACTGCTACTGCGAGTAATTGATCCCAGATGCAGTACCAGTATGCAACGTGTGGTCAAGCGACCGTTGCTCCATGCGGTCCAGTGTTGCAGAGTGTTTTTTATTAAGAGACAGTACATCTCTTACCTTAGCAGGACAATTAAGGTAAATCCTGCTCCCACTTTATTACCACAGTAAAGATAGTGGACATTGTTGTCTATGCTTAAGACAGCAAGAAACAAACATTCTGCTTTGCTTCATCGAGGAAGTGGCAAGGAAGCAAAAGTACTAGGTCAGCTTTTCCTTTGTGCTGGGGGCAGTGACGGCGTGGGGCGTTGTGGCCTCTTCAGATTACTTTTGACTCTACTGAGAGTGACACTGACTCCTGGATAACCAACAAAGAACGATCTGTGCGTCAGTGTGAACAAAGTGTCTCATAAAACACCTTGAGCACTTAAGAGAAGTGTGATCAGCTTCTTTAGTGATAAGATTATGAACAATAAAGACAAATCTTGTGGAACATAGTGTACCAGTGTGCGTATTCCTAGACTATGGAAGACGTGGACATCCAAGGACACTTCAGCTTCTATCAAGTCACCGATACCTGTTGAAGGTGTGAAGAACACCATAGGTCATGCTACAAGAGCAAGGTAGGTTACGAATTTCTTGTAGTACAGGGGACTGCGCAGTTCTTGAGTCGCAAGGAGTTTGTAATCAGCCTATAGTCGGCAGTTAGGTGCGGACTTTTGAGTCTGCACAAGTAAGTTTGTCAGCCATCAGTGAATGAAATATGCTGACATAACACCCCCTAGGGGTAATTTATAATCTTACAAATTATAACTCATTTCAGCCCATTGAGGAATGACTTCGACAGCTTCTCAAGACCTCGTCTGCAGGGGCGGCTGTGCAGGCGATGAGCTGTCTTTCTAAGTTAAGTTTTCCCTATACAAAATGTATAAGCTTAACTGGTAATCCCATTTCTGAATACAGTTATATTTCTGTCAAACATAGACTTGCTTGACTCAACTTTATCAGGTTTATAAAGCTTGATTCAGTTATATTTCTGTCAAACATAGACTTGCTTGATACAACTTTATCAGCTTTATAAAGCTTGATTCAGTTATATTTCTGTCAAACATAGACTTGCTTGACACAACTTTATCAGCTTCTTGAAAATCATTTGGGTGGTTGAAATTTCTCACATGAATAAACAGAGCATCAGACTGTTGTCCTGTTCTAATGGCATATTTTAATGCCTATTAATATATGTTTTTCTAGTTTTTTCATATATATTTTTACTTCTATATGTATGTTATTTTATTGTCTATATTGTATAAGTATTTTTTGTACAGTTTTACTTATTTGTCTTGGAAAAAGAGAGATTTTTCGCCTATAAGTTGGTCTTCACAAGTCAATAACAGCTGTGGAAAGTTGTCTGTCAAGTATCACGTTATGTCGTATATTTGTCTTTCCATCATCTGTATTATATTCCACTTTCTTCCACTTATTTGTCTTATATGATTGTGTATAATATTTTCTTTTTAAATAAGTGGGTAATTGTTTTAAGTGGTGATAATTTATCTCTTTACATTTGGTTTTGTATTGTTTCATCCAGTGTTGAGAGAAGGTGCAATGACTACGATGCAGAGGTCGCAGCTGGCAGCCTGCGTAGATCCCTCAGAATCTGTACATGGACAAAATGAATCCCATCTCAGGGACAGCGAGGTGTTTACACCTGATCGCTCTAAACCTACTGTCCTTCATCAGGTGAGTGTTTTCTTCACTGTGGCTGTTCAATTCAATTCAGTTCAAGTTTATTCTCTATAAGGGTTACAGTGTGGGGTTTACAGGTTTTGGGTATTGTGTGGTTTACATGTTATAAAATACTAATTACAGAGGGGGCCACTAGGACACCTAGCATGGCTAGGTATTTCGGGCAGACTTAGATTAATTCTTAAACATTGGTTTTATCCACAATGCTCTGTACTAATTCAATGAGCGCAGAATTATTTCCTCTAAATAGATCATTCACTATACCAACACAATGCTTCCTGGAAAGGTTTCTGATGTTGGTTAATAAGTAATGTGTGTCTGGTGAGGAAAGATGAAAAGGCTACTTTATTTGATAACATCTGAGTTCACCCCAGAAACACAGGAATACCTACCACAGCAGTGTTGTTCTTTCATGGATCCTGCAGGCTCTTGATCATAATATTCTTTCGAAAGGCATTTAGTTGTCGTCGAGCAAAGACGTGACCAACAATTTGTGTCCTACACAGTCGACATTTTCCACACTCCTTAATTATTTTACCAGATCGAGTGCTGAAGTGGTAAACAACCATAAAAGATTGATGATGTATCTATTTCACCAATGGTTAAGAGAGTATCATTAAAAGAACTTCAGTTTTTGACTAATTTATATGGGCTATAAAGGATATTGAGACATTCTTTGACTGCTATGTCGCTTGTCTAAAAAAAAAAGAAGGGCTACAAGTGTGCAGCAATATTCAAGTCTGGAGAGCACATGTAAATTAAAGAATTTCATTATTGGCTGCGAATCTCTTGTTCTGAAGGTTTCAATTATCCTGCCTAGCAGTTTCCTTGCATTTGTAATAACACATCTGTGATCCTTGAATACAGGCTCTTCTGATATTATCACTTCTAAGTCCCTCACATTTCTATTATGTTCCATTTAGTGGTTTAATTAAGATTGTTTTATATTTTCTGCCAGATGTTAGTTTCTCAACTTTTCCATAACTAAGTAATAAGAATTTGTCGTCGTTGTGACGCCACTGAAAGCCCTGGTTAATATCAGCTTGGAGGTTGGTTGTGTCTTCAGTGGATGCCACTCTCATATAAGAACATAAGAAAGAAGGAACGCTGCAACAGGCCTACTGGCCTATGTGGGGCAGGTCCAATTCCCCTACCGACTTAAGCGCTGGCCTAGTGACCTTAAGAACATAAGAAAGAAGGAACACTGCAGCAGGCCTACTGGCCCATATGAGGCAGGTCCGAGTCTCCTACCGGCTTAAGCCAATTCCCCAACCTAGTCAAGTCAGGTCACATTCACTTAAGGAAAGAACACGGCAACTGACCTAGTAGCACAAGCTAATCGGGTCCAACTCACACCCACCCACTCCCACTCATGTATTTATCTAACCTATTTTCAAAACTACACAACTTTTTAGCCTCTATAATTGTACTTGGGAGTTTGTTCCACTCATCCACTACTCTATTACCAAACCAGTGCTTTCCTATATCCTTTCTGAATCTAAATTTTTCCAGCTTAAAATCATTGCTGAGTCCTGTCTTGGCTAGATATTTTCAGCACGTTATATACATCCCCTTTATTTATTCCTGTCTTCCATTTATACACCTCATTCATATCCCCCTCTAATTCTACGCCTTTCTAGAGAGTGCAGATTCACGGCCCTCAGTCTATCCTCATAGGGAAGATTTCTGATACGTGGGATCAGCTTTGTCATCCTCCTTTGTATGTTTTCCAGAGCATTTATATCCATTCTGTAATACGGTGATTAAAACTGTGTAGCATAATCTAAATGAGGTCTAACCAAGAATATATAGAGTTGAAGAATAACCTGAGGACTCCTATTATTTATGCTTCTTGATATGAAGCCAAGGATTCTGTTAGCTTTATTGCAAACACTTATGCACTGTTGTCTTGGTTTCAGATTACTGCTAACCAGAACTCCTAAATCTTTTTTGCAATCCGTAATATTAAGATCTACATTATTTAGTTTATATGTGGCATGGTTATTTTCCTGTCCAACATTTAGAACTTTGCATTTGTCTATATTAAACTGCATCTGCCACTTCTCCGACCACTGCATCAGTCTATTCAAATCTTCCTGGAGTGCTCTAATGCCCACTTCATAATGAATTCGACGGCCTATTTTGGCGTCATCGGCAAACTTGCTTATGTAGCTCTTTATGCCCTCATCAATGTCGTTTATGTAGATTGTGAACAACAGGGGGCCCAACACTGAACCCTGTGGAACACCGCTCGTGACGCTTCCTCACTTTGATTTCTCCCCATTTATGCAAACCCTCTGCTACCTATTTGTCAACCATGTCTGTATCCAGGAAAAAAATTCTCCTACTATTCCATGTGCCTTAATTTTCCTCAATAGTCTCTTATATGGGACCCTGTCAAAAGCCTTACTGAAGTCCATATACACAATATATTCATTACCATGATCTACCTCCTCAAATAGCTTAGTGAGAAAAGTTAATAAATTCATAAGGAGGAACGCCCCTTTGTAAAGCCATGCTGAGATTCAGTGATTAATTTATGCTTTTCAAGGTGGCTACGAACTTCCTCGGCAATTATTGATTCCATAAATTTTCCCACTATGGATGTTAGGCTTATTGGTCTATAGTTCGAAGCTAAGGACCTGTCACCTGCTCTGAAAATAGGTATCACATTTGCTATTTTCCACTTATCTGGCACCATGCCAGTCTGTAGTGATATATTGAAAAGATTAGCGAGAGGTTTGCTAAGCTCCTCCTTACATTACATTACATTCCTGACCGTCTGACCTCACTAACCTAGTGAGGTAAGACACGTCCAACTCACACCAACCCACACCCTCTCATGTATTCATCCAACCTATTTTTAAAACTACACAACGTCTTAGCTTCTATGACGGTATTCTGGAGTTAGTTCCACTCATCCACAACCATTGATGTGAGTCCTGTCTGTGTTAGATATTTTTAGCACTCTATTTGCATCCCCTTTATTAATTTCTGTTTTCCATTTATACACCTCAGTCATAGCCCCCCTATTTCTATGTCTTTCTAGAGTGCAGATTCAGGGCTCTCAGTTTATCCTCATAGGGAAGATTTCTAATACATGGGATCAACTTTGTCATCCTCCTTTGTACGTTTTCCATTGCATTTATATCCATCCTGTAACATGGTTACCAAAACTGTGAAGCATAATCTAAATCCTTTCTGCAGTCCGTAATATTAAAATCTACATTATTTAGTTTATGTGTGCCATAGTTGTTTACCTGCCCAACATTTAGAACTTTGCATTTGTCTATATTAAACTGCATCTGCCAGTTCTCCGATCACTGCATCAGTTTATTCAAATCATCCTGGAGTGCTCTAATGTCCTCTTTAGAATGAATTGGACAGCCTATTTTGGTGTCATCAGCAAATTTACTTACGTCACTAGTTATACCCTCATCTATGTCATTTTATGTAGATTGTGAACAACAAGGGGCCCAACACTGACCTCTGTGGAACACAGCTTGTGACGCATCACCATTCTGATTTCTCCCCATTTATGCAAACTCTCTGCTGCCTATTTATTAACTACACCTCTACCCATGCAAAAATTTCTCCTATTCCATATGCCCTAAGTTTCCTCAGTAGTCTCTGATGTGGAACTCTATTGAAAGCCTTAATGAAGTCCATATACATAATGTCATATTCATTACCATGATCCACCTCCTTAAATACCTTAGTGAAGAAAGTTACTAAATTCTTAAGACAGGAACGCCTCTTTGTAAAACCATCCTGAGATTCATTAATCAATTTATGCCTTTCCGGATGGCTACGAATTGCTTCGGCAATTACAGATTCCATAAATTTACCAAAAATGAAAGTAAGGCTTTTTGGTCTATATTTCGAAGCCAAGGACCTGTCACCTGCCTTATAAATAGGAATTAAATTTGTCATTTTCCACTTGTCAGGCACTATACCAATTTGTAGTGATATATTGAAAAGATTAGCCAAAGGTATGCTAAGTTCCTCTTTACATTCGTTTAACACCTTTGCAAACAGTTTATCAGGACCTGGGGATTTGTTAGGTTTTAATTTCTTTATTTGTCTGAGCTCCATGTCATTAGTTACCCTAATCATACATAGTTTATTATCGCCCTGCTCTACATAATTTATTATTTCTGGAAATTCGCTAGTATCTTCCTGAGTAAAAACTGAGAGGAAGTAGGTATTGAAAAGTTCACACATTTCCTTATCCCTGTAAGTGATCCGACCTGAGTTACTCTTAAGTGAGCCTTTCTTGCCCCTAATCTAACTTCTGTATACCTGAAAGAACCCTTTTGGGTTAGTCTTTGAATCCCTTGCGATTTTAGCTGATAATCCCTTTTTGTTTTTTTTATTCCTCTTTTTATTTTTCTCTTTAACTGAATATATTGATTTCTTAACTGCACTATCCCTCTTTTGATATGCCTATATATACTTCTCTCTTGACCACTGAGATATTTTAATCTATTGTTTATCCATTTGGGATCATTTTTGTTCGATCTAATTTCCCTACTCGGAACAAAAGTCGTCTGGGCAGCCAGCACTAAGCTCTGAAATACGTGATAGTGGCAACCAACTCTACCTGCCTGACACATAGTAAGGTCGTCCCAGTTTAGGCCACCCAGGTAATTTCTCATACCCATGAAGTCGGCCAAGCGAAAATCTGGGACAGCGACTTGATTGCAATTATCTGGGTAATTCCATGATATATTGAAACTATGTGATTTGTGATCACTTTCCCTTAGATCATCACTAACCTCAATATTATTAACTAGTAATTCTTTGTTGGCAAGAACCAAGTCAAGCAGATTGTTTCCTCTAGTTGGTTCTGTCACAAACTGTTTTGAAAAGCAGTCTTGTGCCGTTTCAAGAAAATCACTAGACTCAAAATTTCCTGTCATATTGTTCCAATTAATTTGTCTAAAGTTAAAATCTCCCATTAACACAACATTTTCATAGCAAAATGCCCTATGAATTTTATCCCATAGCAGCTTACTGCACTCCCTATGACGGTTTGGGAGCCTAGAAATCACACCCAAAGTTAATTTTTCATGACCTTCTAGAAACTGTATCCAAACAGATTCTGTGCCTGATGTTTCTAATCTTACATCTTGTCTAACACAACAGTTTAAATTATCTCAGACATACATCGCCACTCCACCACCCTTCCCGTTGACCCTATCAGTGTGGAATAGTTTATAGCCCTGTATGTTGCATTCAGAAAGCATTTCTCTATCTTTCAAGTTGAACCAGATCTCTGTTATAGCAGTAATGTCCATATTATCTGCAATCGCAAGTAATCTTAGCACATCTATCTTATTTCTTAGACTCCTACTGTTTGTATAGTAATTCTTAAGGGAGCTAGTCTCTCGTTGCCCTCTACTATCTTTGTTGAGCAATTGCTTTGCCTTTACATATAAATGACCTCATAGGGGACAGGAGCCATAGTAGGGAAACAAGTGTAGTCAATGATAAGATAAAACCAATATTGCAAACTAGAAATACCGCAGCAAATAGCAAACAAGAGGACTCCACTAGCTATAGTGAGGATATATTACCAAAAACAACTGGTGGGAGCTCTATTGTTGGTGCTAGGGAGGATAGAAGTAAGACAGGGAAACATGCACCAACAGGGAATACAGTCACAGAAACCCAAGACAAACGGAAACCAAGCCTGTGCACATACTATGCACTTGGTATCTGCTGGCATGGGAAATCTGGAAAAACAGATGGGACGTGCAACTATGACCACCCTAGAAAATGCCATGCCCATATGACAACAGGAAAATGCAAACTCCCTTCCTATAAGCTTTTTCACCCTGAACTGTGTACCTCTTCAGTACAGGAAAGACTGTGCTATAACTTAAATTGCCAGGCATACCATCTAAAGGGGAAAAAAGATACAAAACATCCAGGCCATGGGAAAACCTGGGTAGCCACAGCCACTCAAGAGGGAGAGGTTTTTTAGTGCCAGGAAGGAAAAAAAACTGGCAGGAAATGGCAGAAATCGTACACCAAATCCAGTCATTCCTGGAGTGGAACCACAGTCGATGGCCTCCACTCCAAACCAACAGATACAGATACTAATGCCGGAAAAAAATCCCCACCCAGTACCAACAATACCACCAGTCCGATAACATTCTTCTTTGCAAATATACAGGGTCTAAAGCCAGCAACAAACAACAAAATACCTTTCATCCGTGGACTGCTTGCAGAGGCAAAGGCAATGTTCGCAGCTTTCACTGAGACCCACATAATGGATCACTTGGACAACGAAATATGGATCCCAGGTTACAACCTATACAGATGTGACAGAGTGAACAGGCAAAAGATGGGGGGGTTGGCCTGTACATTGCAGAGTCACTTGTTTGCACAGAACTGCTTAATGCCACAAATGATGTGGTGGAAGTTTTAGCAGTAAAGGTCGAGAACCAAAACCTAGTCATTGTGGTAGTCTACAAGCCTCCGGATGCAACATCCCAGCAATTCCAGGAACAGCTGTTAAAAATTGACCACTGTCTGGAAAATCTTCCAGCTTCCGCACCCAACATCTTGCTCCTGGGGGATTTCAACTTAAGGCACCTAAAATGGAGGAATATAGCAAATAATATTGTTGCAGTAATAACACCAGGAGGCAGCTGTGATGAAAACTCACACTCACACGAGCTTTTAAATCTCTGCACAAAATTCAATTTAAACCAGCAAATAATAGAGCCTACTAGACTGGAGAATACACTAGACCTCATCTTCACTAACAATGATGATCTGATAAGAAATGTCACCATATCAAAAACAATATACTCAGATCACAACATAATTGAGGTTCAGACATGTATGCGTGGAGCCCCAGACCGACATATTGAGACTAGTCACGAGGGAGCATTCACCAAATTCAACTTTAATAACAAAAACATAAAATGGGACCAAGTAAACCAAGTCCTAACCGATATAAGCTGAGAAGATATACTAAGCAACACAGACCCCAACTTATGCCTAGAACAGATTAACTCGGTGGCACTCGATGTATGCACAAGGCTTATTCCTCTAAGAAAAAGAAGGAGTAGATGTAAAATAGAAAGAGACAGGCGCTCCCTTTACAGGCGACGGAAAAGAATAACAGAGCGGCTAAAAGAGGTCAATATATCTGAAATGCGTAGGGAGACACTGGTCAGAGAAATAGCAAAGCTTCGAACTTAAGCTAAAAGAATCCTTCAGGAGTCAGGAATCGCGGGAAGAACTAAAAGCCATAAATGAAATCGAAAGAAACCCAAAGTATTTCTTCTCCTATGCCATAACAAAATCGAGAACAACGTCCAGTATTGGGCCCCTACTTAAACAAGATGGGTCCTTCACAGATGACAGCAAGGAAATGAGTGAGCTACTCGAATCCCAATATAAGAACATAAGAACATAAGAACGAAGGAACACTGCAGAAGGCCTACTGGCCCATGCGAGGCAGGTCCAAGTCTCCTACCGGCTTAAGCCAATGCACCCAACCTAGTCAGGTCAGGTCACATTGACTTAAGGGAGGAACACGGCAACCGACCTGGTAGCACAAGCTATCAGGTCTAACTCACACCCACCCACATCCACTCATGTATTTATCCAACCTATTTTTAAAGCTACACAACGTTCTGGCCTCTATAACGGTACTTGGGAGTTTGTTCCACTCATCCACAACTCTATTACCAAACCAGTACTTTCCTATATCCTTCCTGAATCTGAATTTTTCCAACTTAAAACCATTGCTGCGAGTCCTGTCTAGGCTAGATATTTTCAGCACACTATTTACATCCCCTTTATTTATTCCTGTCTTCCATTTATACACCTCAATCATATCCCCCCTAATTCTACGTCTTTCTAGAGAGTGCAGATTCAGGGCCCTTAGTCTATCCTCATAGGGAAGGTTTCTGATACATGGGATCAACTTTGTCATCCTCCTTTGTACATTTTCCAGAGAATTTATATCCATTCTGTAATAAGGTGACCAAAACTGTGCAGCATAATCTAAATGAGGCCTAACCAAGGATGTATAGAGTTGAAGAACAACCTGAGGACTCCTATTATTTATGCTTCTTGATATGAAGCCAAGGATTCTATTAGCTTTATTGCGAACACTTATGCACTGTTGTCTTGGTTTCAGATTACTGCTAACCAGAACTCCTAAATCTTTTTCGCAATCCGTAATATTAAGATCTACATTATTTAGTTTATATGTGGCATGATTATTGTCCTGTCCAACATTTAGAACTTTGCATTTGTCTATATTAAACTGCATCTGCCACTTCTCCGACCACTGCATCAGTCTATTCAAATCTTCCTGGAGTGCTCGAATGTCCTCGTCAGAATGAATTCGACGGCCTATTTTGGTGTCATCGGCAAACTTGCCGATGTCGCTCTTTATGCCCTCATCTATGTCGTTTATGTAGATTGTGAACAGCAGGGGGCCCAACACTGACCCCTGTGGAACACCGCTCGTGACACTTCCCCACTCTGATTTCTCCCCATTTATGCAAACTCTCTGCTGCCTATTTGTCAACCATGCCTCTATCCAGGAAAAAATTTCTCCTCCTATTCCATGTGCTTTAATTTTCCTCAATAGTCTCTGATGTGGGACCCTGTCAAAAGCCTTACTGAAGTCCATATACACAATATCATATTCATTACCATGATCTACCTCCTCAAATACCTTAGTGAAAAAAGTTAATAAATTCGTAAGGCAGGAACGCCCCTTTGTAAAACCATGCTGAGATTCGTTGATTAATTTATGCTTTTCAAGGTGGCTACGAACTGCCTCGGCAATTATTGATTCCATAAATTTTCCCACTATGGAGGTTAGGCTTATTGGTCTATAGTTCGAAGCTAAGGACCTGTCACCTGTTTTGAAAATAGGTATCACATTTGCCATTTTCCACTTATCTGGCACCATGCCAGTTTGTAGTGATATGTTGAAAAGATTAGCCAAAGGTGTGCTAAGCTCCTCTTTACATTCCTTTAGAACCCTTGCATACAGTTCATCAGGGCCTGGGGATTTGTTAGGTTTTAATTTATCTATTTGCCTAAGGACCATGTCACTTGTGACCCTAATAGTACACAGTTTATTATCGTCCTGTTCTACATAATTTATCATTACTGGAATATCGCTGGTATCCTCCTGTGTAAAAACTGAGAGGAAGTATGTGTTAAAAATTCTACACATTTCCTTATCACTGTCAGTGAGCTGACCCGAGGAACTTTTGAGTGGGCCTATCTTGTCCCTGATCTTACTTCTGTATACCTGAAAGAATCCTTTTGGGTTAGTCTTCGATTCTCTTGCAACTTTAACCTCATAATCTCTTTTTGCTTTTCTAATTCCCTTTTTTATTTCTCTCTTTAACTGAATATATCGATTTCTCAATTGCCCCTCTCCTCTTTTGATTTGCCTATATATGCCTCTCTTTTGACCAATCAGATATTTTAATCTATTGTTCATCCATTTAGGATCATTTTTGTTTGATCTGATTTCCCTATTTGGAACATAATTTGACTGAGCAGCTAGAACTATGCCCTGGAAAGCATCATATCGGCAACCATCACCACCTACCTGACCCTTAGTCAGGTCATTCCAGTTCAGCCCACCTAAGTAATTTTTCAGTCCTATGAAATCAGCCAAGCGAAAGTCAGGGACGGAGACTTGATTGCCATTATTAGGGGAATTCCATGATATATTAAAACTGAGTGATTTGTGATCACTTTCCCCAAGCTCATCATTAACCTCAAGATTATTAATTAGTGTTTCCCTACTGGCAAGAACCAAGTCAAGGAGGTTATTTCCCCTAGTTGGCTCTGTCACAAACTGTTTTAAAAAACAATCCTGGATCGTATCAAGAAAGTCACCTGACTCTAAATTTCCTGTCAAATTGCTCCAGTCAATCTGTCTATAGTTGAAATCTCCCATTAGCACAACATTTTCGTATGTAGATGCCTTACGAATTTCGTCCCATAGAAGTTTACTGCACTCCCTATCAAGATTTGGGGCCCTGTAAATCACACCCAAAATTAGTTTTTCTCGGCCCTCGAGAAGCTGTAACCAAACAGATTCAGTGGCTGACGCTTCTAATTTAATATCTTGTCTAACACAACAATTTAAATTGTCTCTGACATACATCGCTACTCCACCACCTTTCCTGTTGACCCTGTCAGTGTGGAATAATTTATAGCCTTGTATGTGACATTCAGAGGGCATCTCTCTATCTTTCAGATTGAGCCAGGTCTCTGTTATAGCAATAATATCTATGTCTCCTGCACTTGCAATTAATCTTAGCTCATCTATCTTATTTCTTACACTCCTGCTATTAGTATAGTAAACCTTAAGGGAGCTAGTCCCTTGCTGCCCTCTGCTGTCCCCCTTTGTTTGCTGACCTGATCTATTGTCTTTATTTATAACTTCATGCTGAATGCCTTTTATACATTTACTGTTTCCAACCCAAGTGTTGCAACCTGCTTGTTTCCCACACACACCCATACCTCTATCTTCCATCAGTTTAAAATCATAGGCATTTCACCAATGGCCTTCTCAATCGAGTCTGCAAGTGCTATCACCCCAGCCCCAGAGAGATGTACCCCATCCCTTGCATACATATCATGTTTGCCATAAAAGTTGTTCCAGTTGTCAATGAATGGGATTGCATGTTCCTTGCAGTATCTGTCTAGCCAGCAATTTACACCAATTGCCCTAGACAACCATTCATTTCCTACTCCCCTTCTAGGCAAGATGCTACATATGATTGGGATCCCTCCCTTAGACTTAATGAAATCTATAGCTGACCTGTACTTATCTAGCAGCTCTTCTCTCCTACCCTTCCGAATATCATTTCCACCAGCACTGAGACAGATAATGGGCTTGCTCCCATTACCTGACATGATATTATCCAGCCTGTTGACAATGTCCCCAACACCAGCTCCAGGGAAGCACACTCTATCTCTCATCTTCTTATTCCTATTACAAAAAGCACGGTCAATGTATCTTACCTGAGAGTCACCAACCACAAGAATGCGCTTACCTCCATTAGCAGGGGCAGTAGTACCCTTACCTTCACTGGCCACTGAAGTACATTCATCCTGAAGAACAGAGAAGCGATTTCCTACCTTCAGATCTTCACTCTTAACTTTCCTTACTCTGATGCGCCTTCCATTACTGTGAACTACTCGCCACTTGTAGCAGGTGCTGGGCTGCACCTCACTGCTGGTAGCCGTTGCTGCCACCCCAACTACAGCCTCCTCACAGCGAGAGACAGACTGCACCTCGCTGCTAGAAGCCTCATTCCCTACAACTCCAGCCACCTCACACTCTCTCCCAGACCCATTGAGGTGGACCTTCAGCCTCCTAATCTCCTCCTGGAGAAGCAAGACCTCCTCCTTCAACTCTCCAACCCCAATTTTTAAAACACTGCAGAAGCAAGCCATGCTTTGTAACCGTCCACACTAATCCCCAAGGCAGCTCAGGGTCTGTGACCTCACGTGACGACTGACCACTGAGTACTGACGACTCAGTTTTTAGCAAGCCGCTAACCAGACTGAGAGTCGAAGATCAAAATTAATTTTTTATGAGAGAGCCACAAAATTTGATTAACACAAGCCTATCCGATGTTATCCTGACGCCAAATGACTTCGAACAGGCGATAAATGACATGCCCATGCACTCTGCCCCAGGGCCAGACTCATGGAACTCTGTGTTCATCAAGAACTGCAAGAAGCCCCTATCACGAGCCTTTTCTATCCTATGGAGAGGGAGCATCGACACGGGGGTCGTCCCACAGTTACTAAAAACAACAGACATAGCCCCACTCCACAAAGGGGGCAGTAAAGCAACAGTAAAGAACTACCGACCAATAGCACTAACATCCCATATCATAAAAATCTTTGAAAGGGTCCTAAGAAGCAAGATCACCACCCATCTAGAAACCCATCAGTTACACAGCCCAGGGCAACATGGGTTTAGAACAGGTCGCTCCTGTCTGTCTCAACTATTGGATCACTACGACAAGGTCCTAAATGCACTAGAAGACAAAAAGATTGCAGATGTAATATATACAGACTTTGCAAAAGCCTTCGACAAGTGTGACCATGGCGTAATAGTGCACAAAATGCGTGCTAAAGGAATAACAGGAAAAGTCGGTCGATGGATCTATAATTTCCTCACTAACAGAACACAGAGAGTAGTCGTCAACAGAGTAAAGTACGAGGCAGCTACGGTGAAAAGCTCTGTTCCACAAGGCACAGTACTCGCTCCCATCTTGTTCCTCATCCTCATATCCGACATAGACAAAGATGTCAGCCACAGCACCGTGTCTTCCTTTGCAGATGACACCCGAATCTGCATGACAGTGTCTTCCATTGCAGACACTGCAAGGCTCCAGGCGGACATCAACCAAATCTTTCAGTGGGCTGCAGAAAACAATATGAAGTTCAACGATGAGAAATTTCAATTACTCAGATATGGTAAACATGAGGAAATTAAATCTTCATCAGAGTACAAAACAAATTCTGGCCACAAAATAGAGCGAAACACCAACGTCAAAGACCTGGGAGTGATTATGTCGGAGGATCTCACCTTCAAGGACCATGACATTGTATTAATCGCATCTGCTAGAAAAATGACAGGATGGATAATGAGAACCTTCAAAACTAGGGAGGCCAAGCCCATGATGACACTCTTCAGGTCACTTGTTCTATCTAGGCTGGAATATTGCTGCACACTAACATCACCTTTCAAGGCAGGTGAAATTGCCGACCTAGAAAATGTACAGAGAACTTTCACGACGCGCATAACGGAGATAAAACACCTCAATTACTGGGAGCGCTTGAGGTTCCTAAACCTGTATTCCCTGGAACGCAGGAGGGAGAGATACATGATTATATACACCTGGAAAATCCTAGAGGGACTAGTACCGAACTTGCACACGAAAATCACTCACTACGAAAGCAAAAGACTTGGCAGACGATGCACCATCCCCCCAATGAAAAGCAGGGGTGTCATTAGCACGTTAAGAGACCATACAATAAGTGTCAGGGGCCCGAGACTGTTCAACTGCCTCCCAGCACACATAAGGGGGATTACCAACAAACCCCTGGCAGTCTTCAAGCTGGCACTGGACAAGCACCTAAAGTCAGTTCCTGATCAGCCGGGCTGTGGCTCGTACGTTGGTTTGCGTGCAGCCAGCAGCAACAGCCTGGTTGATCAGGCTCTGATCCACCAGGAGGCCTGGTCACAGACCGGGCCGCGGGGGCGTTGACCCCCGGAACTCTCTCCAGGTAAACTCCAGGTTACTAGCAACTTTATTTTAAATATTGTCTTTTAAACATATCCCTGGGGTATCCTGGTAATATCTGATGTTTTCTTCCCTAATACTGCCTGATTACTTCTCACAAACACCCATACCTCTATAATCTATGAGTTTAAATTCCTAGACAAGTCATCAATGACCCTCTCAATTGAATTGGCTAATGCAACCACTCCAACTCCAGAAAGATGAACCCCGTCCCTTGCATATATATCATGCTTCCCATAGAATGTGTCCCAGTTATCAATGCAAGTTCCTTGTAGTACCTATCCAGTAGGCATTTTATACCAGTTCCCATAGACATTAATTCATTGCCCACTCCCCTTTTAGGTAAGATGCTACATATTACTGGAATCCCTCCCTTAGACATGACAACTTTTATGGCTGGCCTATACTTATGTAGGAGCTCCTGTCTCCTGGCCTTCCTGATGTCATTTCCACCAGAACTAAGATAGGTAAATGGGCTTGGTTCCATTGCCTCACATAATATTATCCAACCTGCTGATTATGTCACCAGCACCAGCTCCTGGGATGCACACCCACTGTATACCATTCTTTCTCTGTTACAATATGCATAGTCCACATATCTTACCCGAGAATCTCCTACAATTAGAATATTCTTACCTTGATTAGCAGGGGAGACAGTGGTACCATAACCTCACTAACCACTGAAGTACACTCGTCCTGGAGAACAGAGAATCGATTTCCTACTTTTAAATCTTCTCTATTAACCTTCCTTATCTTTCTTCTTCCTGAACTGTGAACCACTTGCCACTTAAAGTGGCTGCAACTCTTTAGCTCTCTGCTGGTATCCTTTTCCTCACCAGCTCCCACCATCTTACTCTCCCAGGCCCATCTAAGCGAAGCTTCAGCCTCCTATTTTCCTCCTGAAGAAGAAGAACCTTCTTCTTCAACACTTTAACTTGAGATTCCCAAACACTACAGCAAGTGAATATTTTAATTAGTTGACCGGATATATTTTTCACTTTTGCTTTTACTTTGCTATCCCCTTTAACAAAATGATATCGGGTGTGTTAAAAAAGTATATCTATAGTGACTAATTGCAGTTCTGGGAAATTTTGATAATTTTTATTGTAGTTAGTGGAATATCAGTTAAAACTAGTATCCCTGAGCCCTCGCTTTATCTTGACAATGAACTGTTAAAACTAGTATCCCTGAGCCCTCGCTTTATCTTGACAATGAACTGTTAAAACTAGTATCCCTGAGCCCTCGCTTTATCTTGACAATGAACTGTTAAAACTAGTATCCCTGAGCCCTCGCTTTATCTTGACAATGAACTGTTAATACCACAATACCTGGAGTATACCTGGACAGAGTTCCCACTTGAAAAACACGGTTGCTTCGAGTACACTAAGAGAAAAACACGGTTGCTACGAGTACACTAAGAGAAAAACACTGTTGCTACGAGTACACTAAGAGAAAAAACACGGTTGCTACGAGTACACTAAGAGAAAAACACGGTTGCTACGAGTACACTAATAGAAAAACACGGTTGCTACGAGTACACTAAGAGAAAAACACTGTTGCTACGAGTACACTAAGAGAAAAACACGGTTGCTACGAGTACACTAAGAGAAAAACACGGTTGCTACGAGTACACTAAGAGAAAACACAAAAAGTGTCCTGGACCTAAGACTGTTTAACAGCTTGCCACCATACATAAGGGGAATTAACAATAGACCCCTAGTTACCTACAAGAGGCAGCTGGACAGATACCTAAAGTCAGTACCTTACCAGCCGGGTTGTGGTTCGTACGTCAGTTTGCGTGCAACCAGCAGTTATAGCCTGGTTGACCAGGGCCTGATCCACAACAAGGCCTGGTCTCAGACCGACCCGTTAGGATGTTGACATCCGAACCCCGCTCCATGCATATGCCAGGTATACTCCAGGAATGTTCCAGGTGTACTCAAGGTATACTCCAGGTATACTCCAGGTATCCTCCAGGTATGCTCCAGGTATCCTCCAGGTATACTCCAGGTATGTTTCAGGTATCCTCCAGGTATACTCCAGGCATCATCCAGGTATACTCCACGTATCCTCCAGGTATGTTCCAGGTATGTTCCAGGTATACTCCAGGTATACTCCAGGTATACTCCAGGTATGTTCCAGGTATCCTCCAGGTATACTCAAGGTATCCTCCAGGAATACTCTATGTACACTCCAGGTATACTACAGTTATCGTCCAGGTATCCTCCAGGTATCCTCCAGGTATACTCCAGGTATCCTCCAGGTATACTTCAGGTATCCTCCAGGTTTACTCCAGGTATGTTCCATGTATCCTCCAGGTATACTTCAGGTATCCTCCAGGTATACTCCAGGTATCCTCCAGGTATACTATAGGTATCCTCCAGGTATACTCCAGGTATAATCGAGGTATCCTCCAGATATACTCCAGGGATCCTCCAGGTATATTCCAGGTATCCTCCACGTATAATCCAGGTATGTTCCAGACATCCTTCAGGTATATGCCAGGTATGTTCCAGGTATCCTCCAGGTATACTCCAGGTATGTTCTAGGTATCCTCCAGGTATGCTCCAGGTATCCTCCAGGTAAACTCCAGGTATACTCCAGGTATACTCCAGATATCCTTCAGGTATACTCAGGGATACTCCTGGAATATTTCAGGTGTCCTCCAGGTATACTCCAGGTATCCTCCAGGTATACTACAGGTATCCTCTAGGTACTCTCCAGGTATTCTCCAGGTATACTCCAGGTATGCTCCAGGTATACTCCAGGAATCCTCCAGGTATGCACCAGGTATCCTCCAGGTATACTTCAGGCATACTCCAGGTATGTTCCAAGTATCCTCCAGGTATCCTCCAGGTATGCTCCAGGAATACTCCAGGCATACTCCAGGTATACTCCAGGTATCAACCAGGTACACTCCAGGTACACTCCAGGTATACTCCAGGTATACTCCAGGTATACTCCAGGTATTCTTCAGGTATACTCAAGGTATCCTCCAGGTATCCTCCAGGTATACTCCAGGTATACTTCAGGTACACTCCAGGTATACTCCAGGTATACTCCACGTATCCTCCAGGTATCCTCCAGGTATACTCCAGATATACTCCAGGTACATTCCAGGTATCCTCCAGGTATACTCCAGATATACTCCAGATACACTCCAGGTATACTCCAGGTATACTCCACGTATCCTCCAGGTATCCTCCAGGTATACTCCAGATATATTCCACGTACATTCCAGGCATCCTCCAGGTATACTCCAGATATCCTCCAGGTATACTACAGGTATCCTCCAGGTACTCTCCAGGTATTCTCCAGGTATACTCCAGGTCTGCTCCAGGTATACTCCAGGTATCCTCCAGGTATACTCCACGTATACACAAGGTATCCTCCAGGTAAAATCCAGGTATACTCCAGGTAAGTTCCAAGTATCCCCCAGGTATCCTCCAGGTATGCTCCAGGTATATTCCAGGTATACTCCAGGTATACTCCAGGTATCCTCCAGGTACACTCCAGGTATCCTCCAGGTATACTCCAGGTATCCTCCATGTTTACTCAGGTATACTCCAGTTATACTCCAGGTATTCAACAGGTATACTCAAGGTATCCTCCAGGTATCCTCCAGGTATACTTCAGGTATACTTCAGGTACACGCCAGGTATCCTCCAGGTATACTCCAGGTATCCTCCAGGTATCCTCCAGGTATACTCCAGGTATGTTCCAGGTATCCTACAGGTATATTCCAGGTATCCTCCACTTGTACTCCATTTATACTCCAAGTATACTCCACGTATCCTCCAGGTATACTCCAGGTATCCTCCATGTATCAGGTATGTTACAGAGATCCTACAGGTATACTCCAGGTATGTTCCAGGTATCCTCGAGGTATACTCCAGCTATGTTCCAGGTATCCTCCAGGTATACTCCAGGTATCCTCCAGGTAAACTCAAGGTATACTCCAGTTATACTCCAGGTATCCTCCATGTATCAGGTATGTTCCAGACATCCTTCAGGTATACTCCAGGTATGTTCCAGGTATCCTCCAGGTATACACCAGCTAAGTTCTAGGTATCCTCCAGGTATACTCCAGGTATCCTCCAGGTAAACTCAAGATATACTCCAGGTATACTACAGGTATAATTCAGGTATACTTCAGGTATACTCCAGGTATCCTCCAGGTATACTCCAGGTATCCTCCAGGTAAACTCCAGGTATACACCAGGTATGTTCCAAGTATCCTCCAGGTATCCTCCAGGTATACTCCAGGTACATTCCAGGTATACTCCAGGTATACTCCAGGTATCCTCCAGGTACACTCCTGGTATCCTCCAGGTATACTCCAGGTATCCTCCAGGTATACTCAGGTATACTCCAGGTATACTCAAGGTATCCTCCAGGTATACTCCAGGTATCCTCCAGGTATACTACAGGTATCCTCTAGGTACTCTCCAGGTATTCTCCAGGTATACTCCAGGTATGCTCCAGGTATACTCCAGGAATCCTCCAGGTATGCACCAGGTATCCTCCAGGTATACTTCAGGCATACTCCAGGTATGTTCCAAGTATCCTCCAGGTATCCTCCAGGTATGCTCCAGGAATACTCCAGGCATACTCCAGGTATACTCCAGGTATCAACCAGGTACACTCCAGGTACACTCCAGGTATACTCCAGGTATACTCCAGGTATACTCCAGGTATTCTTCAGGTATACTCAAGGTATCCTCCAGGTATCCTCCAGGTATACTCCAGGTATACTTCAGGTACACTCAAGGTATACTCCAGGTATACTCCACGTATCCTCCAGGTATCCTCCAGGTATACTCCAGATATACTCCAGGTACATTCCAGGTATCCTCCAGGTATACTCCAGATATACTCCAGATACACTCCAGGTATACTCCAGGTATACTCCACGTATCCTCCAGGTATCCTCCAGGTATACTCCAGATATATTCCACGTACATTCCAGGCATCCTCCAGGTATACTCCAGATATCCTCCAGGTATACTACAGGTATCCTCCAGGTACTCTCCAGGTATTCTCCAGGTATACTCCAGGTCTGCTCCAGGTATACTCCAGGTATCCTCCAGGTATACTCCACGTATACACCAGGTATCCTCCAGGTAAAATCCAGGTATACTCCAGGTAAGTTCCAAGTATCCCCCAGGTATCCTCCAGGTATGCTCCAGGTATATTCCAGGTATACTCCAGGTATACTCCAGGTATCCTCCAGGTACACTCCAGGTATCCTCCAGGTATACTCCAGGTATCCTCCATGTATACTCAGGTATACTCCAGTTATACTCCAGGTATTCAACAGGTATACTCAAGGTATCCTCCAGGTATCCTCCAGGTATACTTCAGGTATACTTCAGGTACACGCCAGGTATCCTCCAGGTATACTCCAGGTATCCTCCAGGTATACTCCAGGTATACTCCAGGTATGTTCCAGGTATCCTCCAGGTATATTCCAGGTATCCTCCACTTGTACTCCATTTATACTCCAAGTATACTCCACGTATCCTCCAGGTATACTCCAGGTATCCTCCATGTATCAGGTATGTTACAGAGATCCTACAGGTATACTCCAGGTATGTTCCAGGTATCCTCGAGGTATACTCCAGCTATGTTCCAGGTATCCTCCAGGTATACTCCAGGTATCCTCCAGGTAAACTCAAGGTATACTCCAGGTATACTCCAGGTATCCTCCATGTATCAGGTATGTTCCAGACATCCATCAGGTATACTCCAGGTATGTTCCAGGTATCCTCCAGGTATACACCAGCTAAGTTCTAGGTATCCTCCAGGTATACTCCAGGTATCCTCCAGGTAAACTCAAGATATACTCCAGGTATACTACAGGTATAATTCAGGTATACTTCAGGTATACTCCAGGTATCCTCCAGGTATACTCCAGGTATCCTCCAGGTAAACTCCAGGTATACACCAGGTATGTTCCAAGTATCCTCCAGGTATCCTCCAGGTATACTCCAGGTACATTCCAGGTATACTCCAGGTATACTCCAGGTATCCTCCAGGTACACTCCTGGTATCCTCCAGGTATACTCCAGGTATCCTCCAGGTATGCTCAGGTATACTCCAGGTATACTCAAGGTATCCTCCAGGAATACTCCAGGTATACTTCAGGTATACTTCAGGTACACTCCAGGTATCCTCCAGGTATACTCCAGGTATCCTCAAGGTATCCTCCAGGTATACTCCAGGTATGTTCCAGGTATACTCCAGGTACACTCCAGGTACCCTCCATTTGTACTCCATTTATACTCCAAGTATACTCCACGTATCATCCAGGTATAATCCAGGTATCCTCCATGTATCAGGTATGTTCCAGACATCCTTCAGGTATATTCCAGGTATGTTCCAGGTATCCTCCAGGTATACTCCAGCTATGTTCCAGGTATCCTCCAGGTATACTAAAGGTATCCTCCAGGTAAACTCAAGGTATACTCCAGGTATACTCTAGGTATCCTCCATGTATCAGGTATGTCCCAGACATCCTTCAGGTATACTCCAGGTATGTTCCAGGTATCCTTCAGGTATACTCCAGCTATGTTCCAGGTATCCTCCAGGTATACTCCAGGTATCCTCCAGGTAAACTCAAGGTATACTCCAGGTATACTCCAGGTATAATTCAGGTATACTTCAGGTATACTCCAGGTATCCTCCAGGTATACTGCAGGTATACTCCAGGTATGTTCCAGGCATCCACCAGGTATACTGCAGGTATCCTCCAGGTATACTACAGGTATCCTCCAGGTACTCTCCAGGTATTCTCCAGGTATACTCCAGGTATGCTCCAGGTATACTCCAGGTATCCTCCATGTATTTTCCAGGTATCCTCCAGGTAAACTCCAGGTATACTCCAGGTATACTTCAGGTATCCTCCAGGTATACTCAGGTATACTCCAGGTATACTCCAGGTATTCTCCAGGTATACTCAAGGTATCCTCCAGGTATCCTCCAGGTATACTTCAGGTATACATCAGGTACACTCCAGGTATACTCCAATTATCCTCCAGGTATCCTCCAGGTATACTCCACATATACTCCAGGTATATCCCAGGTATACTCCACATATACTCCAGGTATATCCCAGGTATCCTCCAGGTATACCCCAGGTGTACTCCAGATACACTCCAGGTATACTCCAGGTGCACTCCATTTATCCTCGAGGTATACTCCAGGTATACTCAGGTATCCTCCATTTATACTCTGGGTATACTGCAGGTTTCATCCAGGTAAACTCCAGTTATCCTCCAGGTGTACTCCAGGTATCACCTAGGCATACTCCAGGTATACTCTAGGCACATTCCTGGTATCCTCCAGGTATACTTCAGGTTTACTGCAGGTGCATTCCAGGTATCCACCAGGTATACTCCAGGTATACTCCATGTACACTCCAGGTATTCTCCAGGTACACTCCAGGCATCCTCCAGGTATACTCCAGGTATGTTCCAGGTTTACTCCAGGTATCCTCCAGGTACACTCCAGGTATCCTTCAGGAATACTCCAGGTCTGCTCCAGGTATCCACCAGGTATACTCCAGGTATCCTCCAGGTATCCTTCAGGTATACTCCAGGTATCCTCCAGGTATACTCCAGGTACCCTCCTGGTATAATCCACGAATCCTCCAGGTATCCTCCAGGTATACTCCTGGTATGTTCTAGGTATCCTCCAGGTATACTCCAGGTATCCTCCAGGAATACTCGAGGTATCCTCCAGGTATCCTCCAGATATACTCCATGTATGTTCTAGGTATCCTCCAGGCATACTCCAGGTATATTCCATGTATCCTTCAGGTATCCTCCAGGTATCCTCCAGGTATCCACCAGGTATACTCCAGTTATCCTGCAGGTATCCTTCAGGTATACTCCAGGTATCTTCCAGGTATCCTCAACGTACACTCCAGGTATCCTCCAGGTATACTCCACGAATCCTCCAGGTATCCTCCAGCTATACTCCAGGTATTTTCTAGGTATCCACCAGGAATACTCCAGGTATACTCCAGGTATCCTCCAGGTATCCTCCAGGTATACTCCAGGTATGTTCTAGGTATGCTCCTGGTGTACTCCAGGTATATTCCACGTATCCTCCAGGTATCCTCCACGAAACCTCCAGGTATCCTCCAGGTGTACTCTAGGTATACTCCAGGTATCCTCCAGGTATCCTCCAGGTATACTCCAGGTATCCTCCAGGCATACTTCAGGTATGTTCCAGGTATCCTCCAGGTATACTCCAGGAATCCTCCAGGTATACTCCAGGTATACCCCAGGTATGCTCCAGGTATACTCCAGGTATCCTCCATGTATGTTCCAGACATCCTTCAGGTATACTCCAGGTATGTTCCAGGAATCCTCCAGGTATACTCCAGGTATGTTCCAGGTATCCTCCAGGTATACTCCAGGTATCCTCCAGGTTAACTCCAGGTATACTCCAGGTATACTCCAGGTATCCTTCAGGTATACTCCAGGTATACTCCAGGTATACTCCAGGTATTCTCCATATATGCTCCAGGTATACTCCAGGTATGTTCCAGGAATCCTCCAGGTATACACCAGGTATCCTCTAGGTATACTACAGGTATACTCCAGGTATGCTCCAGGTATACTCCAGGTATCCTCCAGGAATACTCCAGGTATCCTCCAGGTATACTCCAGGTATACTCGAGGTATGTTCCAAGTATCCTCCAGGTATCCTCCAGGTATACTCCAGGTATACTCCAGGTATCCTCCAGGTGTAGTCCAGGTATACTCCAGGTATACTCCAGGTATACTACAGGTATACTCCAGGTATACTTCAGGTACACTCCAGGTATACTCCAGGTATACTCCAGATATCCTCCAGGTATACTCCAGATATACTCCAGGTACATTCCAGGTATCCTCCAGGTATACTCCAGGTATACTCCAGATACACTCCAGGTATACTCCAGGAGCACTCCATTTATCCTCCAGGTATACTCCAGGTATCCTCCAGGTATACTTCAGGTATCCTCCAGGTAAACTCTAGGTAAATTCCAGGTATCCTCTAGGTATACTCCAGGCATCCTCCCGGTATACTCTAGGTATACTCCAGATACATTCCAGGTATCCTCCAGGTATACTCCAGGTATAATTCAGGTACTCTCCAGGTATACTCCAGGTACACTCCAGGAATCCTCCAGGTATTCTCCAGGTGTACTCCAGGTGCATTCTAGGTATCCTCTAGGTATACTCTAGGTATACTCCAGGTACACTCCAGGTGTCCTCCAGGTATACTCCAGGTATGCTCCAGGTATCCACCAGGTATACTCCAGGTATCCTCCAGGTATCCTTCAGGTATACTCCAGGTATCCTCCAGGTATCATCCAGGTATACTCCAGGTATCCTCCAGGTATACTCCAGGAATCCTCCAGATATACTCCAGGTATGTTATAGGTTTACTCCAGGTATCCTCCAGGTATCCTCCAGGTACACTTCAGGTATCCTCCAGGTATCCTCCAGGTACACTCCAGCTATCCTCCAGGTATATTCCAGGTATGTTCCAGGTAACCTCCAGGTATACTCCAGGTATATTCCAGGTATCCTCCAGGTATCCTCCAGGTATACTGCAGGTATCCTCCAGGTATCCTCCAGGTATCCTCCAGGTACACTCCAGGTATCCTCCAGGTATCCTTCAGGTATACTCCAGGTATCCTCCAGGTATACTCCAGGTATCCTTCAGGTATGTTCCAGGTATCTGCCTGGTATACTCTTTGTATACTCCAGTTGTACTCCAGGTATCCTCCACATATACTCCAGGTATACTCCGTGTATACTTCAGGTGTCCTCCAGGTACACTCCAGGTATACTCCAGGTATCTTCCAGGTATCCTCCAGGTATACTCCAGGTATACTCCATGTATCCTCCAGGTACACTCCAGGTATTCTCCAGGTTTCCTCCAGTATACTCCAGGTATCTTCTAGGTATACTCGAGGTATACTCCAGGAACACTCCAGGTATACTCCAGGTATACTTCAGGTATCCTCCAAGTATGCTTCAGGTATCCTCCAGGTATACTCCAGGTATACTCCAGGTATGCTCCAGGTACACTCCTGGTACAGTCCAGGTATCCTCCAGGTATACTGCAGGTATCCTCCAGGTATACTGCAGGTATCCTCCATGTATCCTCCAGGTACACTCCAGGTATCCTCCATGTATCCTCCAGGTATCCTCCAGGTATCCTCCAGGTACACTCCAGGTATCCTCCAGGTACACTCCAGGTATCCTCCAGGTATACTCCAGGTATACTCCAGGTATGCTCCAGGTACACTCCAGGTACACTCCAGGTATCCTTCAGGTATACTGCAGGTATCCTCCAGGTATACTGCAGATATCCTCCATGTATCCTCCAGGTATCCTCCAGGTATCCTCCAGGTACACTCCAGGTATCCTCCAGGTGTCCTCCAGGTACACTCCAGGTATCCTCCATGTATCCTCCAGGTATCCTCCAGGTATGCTCCAGGTATACTCCAGGTATACTCCAGGTACACTCCAGGTATCCTCCAGGTATACTACAGGTATTCTCCAGGTATGCTCCAGGTATCCTCCAGGTATACTCCAGGTATCCTCCAGGTATACTCCAGGTATCCTCCAGGTATACTCAATTTATACTCCAGGTATACTCCAGGAATCCTCCAGGTACACTCCACATATCCTCCAGGTATACTACAGGTATACTCCAGGTATGCTCCAGGTACACTCCAGGTATCCTCCAGGTATACTCCAGGTATACTCCAGGTATCCTCCAGGTACACTCCAGGTATCCTCCAGGTATACTCCAGGTATACTCCAGGTATGCTCCAGGTACACTCCAGGTATCCTCCAGGTAACCTCCAGGTATACTCCAGGTATCCTCCAGGTACACTCCAGGTATCCTCCATATATACTACAGGTATACTCCAGGTATGCTCCAGGTACACTCCAGGTATCCTCCAGGTATACTACAGGTATACTCCAGGTATCCTCCAGGTATACTCCAGGTATCCTCCAGGTATCCTCCAGGTATCCTCAGGGTATACTCCAGGTATCTCACTATTAAACCATAATAGGGAAAGACAATCTTGGACGAGGTTGTGGTCCACCTGGATCAATATTCATCCATAAACTTATAAAAGTCCAAGACGGACTAAGGTGTTTTAATTTTGTTTTTTTCCAAGTTATGGGTCAGTAGTGAAATGTCCTGGTTATGTTATTTTAGGTTAATAGTTGAGTGGCGCTGTTAAGGTGTTGTGGTTTTTTTTTTTCATTTTAACTTAGTTACGTGATATCAGTTGTGTAATGGACTGCTTCTTAAAGTATATTGACAATTCACGAATATTAATTCATGGAACGGTCAGGATTCTAACCCGTTGCATGTCAGGCGTACAAGTAACAGAGTGGTGCTGTAACATTGAACAACAGAGTGGTGATATAACACTGTACAAGCAACAGAGTGGTGCTGTAACACTGTACAAGTAACAGAGTGGTGTTGTAACACTGTACAAGTAACAGAGTGGTGCTGTAACACTGTACAAGTAACAGAGTGGTGTTGTAACACTGTACA
Source organism: Cherax quadricarinatus (assembly GCF_038502225.1). Classification (NCBI taxonomy): domain Eukaryota; kingdom Metazoa; phylum Arthropoda; class Malacostraca; order Decapoda; family Parastacidae; genus Cherax; species Cherax quadricarinatus. The sequence goes on along the minus strand of NC_091372.1, from coordinate 19,523,550 downwards.
AGTAACAGAGTGGTGATATAACACTGTACAAGTTACAGAGTGGTGCTGTAACACTGTACAACTAACAGAGTGGTGCTGTAACACTTTACAAGTAACAGAGTGGTGTTGTAACACTGTACAAGTAACAGAGTGGTGCTGTAACACTGTACAAGTAACAGAGTGGTGCTGTAACACTGTACATGTAACAGTGGTGCTGTAACACTGTACAAGTAACAGAGTGGTGCTGTAAAACTGTGCAAGTAACAGAGTGGTGTTGTAACACTGTACATGTAACAGTGATGCTGTAACACTGTACATGTAACAGTGGTGCTGTAACACTGTACATGTAACAATGTTGTTGTAACACTGTACAAGTAACAGAGTGGTGCTGTAACACTGTACAAGTGACAGTGGTGCTGTAACACTGTACATGTAACAGTGGTGCTGTAACACTGTACATGTAACAGTGGTGCTGTAACACTGTACATGTAACAGTGGTGCTGTAACACTGTACATGTAACAATTGTGCTGTAACACTGTACATGTAACAGTGGTGCTGTAACACTGTACATGTAACAGTGGTGCTGTAACACTGTACATGTAACAGTGGTGTTGTAACACAGTACATGTAACAGTGGTGATGTAACACTGTACATGTAACAGTGGTGTTGTAACACTGTACATGTAACAGTGGTGTTGTAACACAGTACATGTAACAGTGGTGCTGTAAAACTGTACATGTAACAGTGGTGATGTAACACTGTACATGTAACAGTGGTGTTGTAACACTGTACATGTAACAGTGGTGCTGTAACCCTGTACATGTAACAGTGGTGCTGTAACACTGAACATGTAACAGTGGTGCTGTAACACTGTACATGTAACAGTGGTGCTGTAACACTGTACATGTAACAGTGGTGCTGTAACACTGTACATGTAACAGTGGTGTTGTAACACTACATGTAACAGTGGTGATGTAACACTGTACATGTAACAGTGGTGTTGTAACACTGTACATGTAACAGTGGTGTTGTAACACAGTACATGTAACAGTGGTGCTGTAAAACTGTACATGTAACAGTGGTGATGTAACACTGTACATGTAACAGTGGTGTTGTAACACAGTACATGTAACAGTGGTGATGTAACACTGTACATGTAACAGTGGTGCTGTAACACTGTACATGTAACAGTGGTGCTGTAACACTGTACATGTAACAGTGGTGCTGTAACACTGTACATGTAACAGTGGTGATGTAACACTGTACATGTAACAGTGGTGTTGTAACACTGTACATGTAACAGAGTGGTGCTGTAACACTGTACATGTAACAGTGGTGCTGTAACACTGTACATGTAACAGTGGTGCTGTAACACTGTACATGTAACAGTGGTGCTGTAACACTGTACATGTAACAGTGGTGCTGTAACACTGTACATGTAACAGTGGTGTTGTAACACTACATGTAACAGTGGTGATGTAACACTGTACATGTAACAGTGGTGTTGTAACACTGTACATGTAACAGTGGTGTTGTAACACAGTACATGTAACAGTGGTGCTGTAAAACTGTACATGTAACAGTGGTGATGTAACACTGTACATGTAACAGTGGTGTTGTAACACAGTACATGTAACAGTGGTGATGTAACACTGTACATGTAACAGTGGTGTTGTAACACTGTACATGTAACAGTGGTGCTGTAACACTGTACATGTAACAGTGGTGCTGTAACACTGTACATGTAACTGTGGTGATGTAACACTGTACATGTAACAGTGGTGTTGTAACACAGTACATGTAACAGTGGTGATGTAACACTGTACATGTAACAGTGGTGTTGTAACACTGTACATGTAACAGTGGTGCTGTAACACTGTACATGTAACAATGGTGCTGTAACACTGTACATGTAACAGTGGTGCTGTAACACTGTACAAGTAACAGAGTGGTGCTGTAACACTGTACATGTAACAGTGGTGCTGTAACACTGTACATGTGACAGTGGTGCTGTAACACTTTACATGTAACAGTGGTGCTGTAACACTGTACATGTAACAATGGTGCTGTAACACTGTACATGTAACAGTGGTGCTGTAACACTGTACATGTAACAATGGTGTTTTAACACTGTACATGTAACAATGGTGCTGTAACACTGTACATGTAACAATGGTGCTGTAACACTGTACATGTAACAGTGGTGCTGTAACACTGTACATGTAACAATGGTGTTTTAACACTGTACATGTAACAATGGTGCTGTAACACTGTACATGTAACAATGGTGCTGTAACACTGTACATGTAACAGTGGTGCTGTAACACTGTACATGTAACAGTGGTGCTGTAACACTGTACATGTAACAGTGGTGCTGTAACACTGTACTATACCGGGTCATTATAGTTGTTTGCTCATTGACAGTTCATGGCTACGATAGTGGTGGCTCTCACACAAGTGGACGTTGGTGCAGTAGTTGGCTTTGCTGGAGTAACGTTGCCACAGTTGATGGATCAATCCTCGGACGATCTCCAGTTCAACACCTCAGAGTCAGCACTTTTCGGTACCTTAATAAAATTTTATATAACTAGATCTGAAAAAACTATCAATTTAAAAAATCTTGTCATATATTGACGAGTGCGCGCGTGTTTTTGTGTGTACTTACCTATTTGTGGTTGCAGGGGTCGAGTCATAGTTCCTGGCCCAGCCCCTTCACTTCATCTCTACAGAACATGACCTTAAAACATTCCTAAGTGAGGCTGGACTAACAGAATCAGAGTAAAGTGCAGATAATACCCACAGTCCACCGTTAGTGTTATATTGTCATAAATTTGTGCCCCCCTAAAATTCTAATACCCCAACTACTTTTGATTGTCATTGTTGTATTCAACGACCATTCTACCTCATAGTCTTAATTTTGTTTAATATCTCCAGAATCTATCTCCTTTTTTACAACTTACCATATCACTGTTCTATCTTATTTTATTATAAACTAACCATAACTTGTCTTCAATAATTCTTCCTCACTTTAAAAAATACTCAATTGCCCAATTTTATTCTGAATCCCTATTATTGCCCAATTTTACTTTAAACTATATTGATCAAACTTATTATAAACTTCTTTTATTGAGCATTTTTATTCTATACTTTTTTGAACAAGTATTTTCAACTACAACTTTTATATTATCCTGTCTACCATCTTACTAGCATATTATAACCAAGTCATTGCCATTTTTATTATTATCATTTTTTTTATTATTCTTTTGCTACCTTAATTTGTGTATTTTATCCTGTCAATTTAAATCTAATTATACTCTAATTCTTGTAAACAACTTATATAAGACCTTAGTGCAATTACAATTGAGAGTCTTGTGCCTTTATTATATTATTAGATTAATCACAGTTTTACTCTAGCTCATTCTAGCTAAATACATAGTCAATACCAAATTCACTATATTAGACCATAGTGCAATTACTAGTGAGAGACTGGTGCTATTTGTAATTTGTATTTTTATATTATTAGATTAAATTCAGTTGTACCATAGCTCATTCTAACTCAATACCAAATTCACTATATTAGACCATAGTGCAATTACTAGTGAGAGACTTGTTCTATTTTTAATTTGTCTTTTTATATTACTAGTTTATACCTAGTTGTACTTTAGTTCATTCCAGCACAACACATAGACAACATCAACTTCATTATGTGTAGTAGTGACTATACCCTACATGACCATAATACTCTAGCTATATACTTGTCCAAACTTCCTACCACTACAGATATCATTACTAGAACTCAACACACAACTCAGGATATAAATAACCATAATTTAAACCTAGAAGATGATTGATCACGTTGACCCTGATCTAAACCTCCATAATCTGACACCCATCAAAACCTATTAGAAAGTAACTGCCTTTATTACACAGTATCACAAGCCAGCACTATCCTAAACAATGCTAAAAGTCTATCAGTACTTAACTACAACATCAGGTCCTTATGCAAACACTATGATGACCTCCTAGCACTCCTTGAATCACTAAAGACACCCTTCTCCTGCATTATTCTTACTGAGACCTGGCTTAAGCAGGACACAATAGATATCTACCCTCTACCAGGATACATAGCAATTCACAACTGCAGACCAAACCAAGTTGGGGGTGGTATTGCAATCTATTACTCTAACCAATTATCTTGTATTAGCACCACTTGATTTAGTGATGAATATGGGGAATACATTTTTGCTAATTTTACTGTAAAAAACCTTAAGACGCCTATAACAATCGGTGCCATTTACCGGATACCTCACACAAACATCCCACATTTCAATGAGAAATTAAAGAGACTAATAACAAACAGACAAATGAATAAGCACCACCTTCTCTTAGCTGGAGACTTCAACATCAACCTTGGCTTACTAGATGATCAGCCTGTAACTGATTTCATTAACAATATGAACAACACACTTCTCATACCAACAATAACTAAACCAACCAGGCTCACTGAGACAAGTGCAACCATAATAGACCACATATGGACCAATATACTAGCCCCCCTTAAATCAGGGATAATCACAGATACCACTACAGACCACTACCCTACCTTCCTCCTGACAAACTTTAGTAAACCACCACTTGAATACAACAAAGTCTCATTTAGACTCCATGACGAGGCCTCAGTAAGGAAGTTCACAGCTGACCTAGAGACTGTTGACTGGCCTACAGAATTCTCCAAGGCCAATGGTATTGATGACTGGACAGACATTTTTCTTAACAAATTACTTAGACTATACAACAAACATTGTCCTATAAAAACAAAACAGATCACAAACAAATGGCTTGGTTACCCAAGGCTAACCAGCACCATTCTGAAATCCATTGACAAGAAACACCAATATGAAAATCAATATAGACAAGGCTTAATACACAAAGATATTCTTAAACACTATTCATCAGCTCTCACCAAAGTAATAAAGAAAGCCAAACAACTATACTACTCCAGTAGATTCACAGACACTAGAGGAGATATAAAAAAGACCTGGAAAACACTCTCTCAGATTCTAGGGACCCACAAACTGAGAAAAACCAAGAACATTGTCCTAACTAAACCTAATGAAACACCACTACATCCCACTGACACAGCTAACAAGATAAACGACTTCTTCTCAACCATAGGATCTAATCTCGCCTGTAAAATCCCACATACCAATGCCCATGCCGGGGACTACCTAGATGGGAATTTCCCTAATTCCTTCTATCTTGCAACAACTGAGCCCACGGAAGTCACCGAGATTATAAAGTCACTTAAAAATAACTCGGGGAATCTGTCTCATGTCCCACCATTACTGTACAAGCGAGCGGCCCATGTCCTTTCGCATGCTATTTCATTACTCTTTAACAAGTCACTAGAGACTAGCACCTTCCCGAAACTACTCAAGATGGCAAGGGTTACACCAATACATACAGGTGGTGACCCTACAGACTTAAACAACTATAGGCCAATATCTAACTTACCATTGGTATCCAAAATCTTTGAGAAACTCGTGCACAGGAGAGTGTATTCATTTATAACGGCTCAAAACATACTCAACCCCTGCCAATTTGGATTCAGGAAAAATAAAAGCACTGATGATGCAATCATAAAAATGCTAGATCTGCTTTACACAGCACTCGAAAATAAGGAATATCCACTAGGAATTTTTATTGACCTAAGAAAAGCTTTTGACACAGTAGACCACGACATCCTACTCCACAGTCTTGATCATTGCGGTATAAGAGGCCATGCACTTGCCTATTTCAAATCTTACATTACTAATAGGTATCAGTATGTCACCATTAAAGACAGCATCAGCAACACGGCCACTTGATACTGGAGTTCCGCAGGGAAGTGTCCTTGGTCCCCTGCTCTTCCTCATATACATCAATGACCTTCCAAACGTATCCCAACACCTGAAACCCATTCTCTTTGCTGACGACACGTCTTATGTCATCTCTCACCCTAATCTTGCCACCCTCAACACCACTGTGAATGAAGAGCTAATCAAAATATCGACTTGGATGACAGCCAATAAACTTACGCTTAACACTGACAAAACCTACTATATTATGTTTGGTAGCAGAGCAGGAGATGCACAAATTAACATTAAGATTGACAACACTCTAATTACCAGAAATAATGGGGGCAAATATCTAGGCTTATACCTTGACAACAACCTGAATTTCAGCACCCATATCCAGCATATAACCAAAAAAGTATTCAAAACGGTTGGGATCCTCTCCAAGATACGATACTACGTGCCGCAAAATGCCCTTCTCACACTATACCACTCACTTATTTATCCATACCTCACCTATGCTATTTGTGCTTGGGGTTCAACTACAGCAACACACCTAAAGCCAATAATAACCCAACAAAAAGCTGCAGTAAGAATAATCACTAAATCCCATCCCTGGCAACACACCCCCCCACTCTTCATAGACCTAAACTTACTCTCTGTTCAGTACATCCACACTTACTACTGTGCAATCTACATCTACAGGGCCTTAAACTCTAATATCAACCTTGACCTAAAATGCTTTCTTGATAGTTGTGACAGAACCCACAGGCATAACACCAGACACAAACATCTCTACGACATGACTCAAGAAATCGTAATGACACGATTGCAAACAAACCATACCCCCGGCCGGGATTGAACCCGCAGTCATAGAGTCTCAAAACTCCAGCCCGTCGCGTTAGCCACTAGACCAGCTAGCCACAATTAGATTCATCCAAGTAGGTATATTTCTACACCATAGGAAAGTTAGCACAGGCACTACTGTGACCACAAATGCAAGTTTTTACAGACGAATCTCCAGCTAGCGTGGCCGTGACGAACTCTAGCTCAAGTCCCTTCACTGCCATCAACATGACTCAAGAAATTGTAATGACACGATTGCAAACAAACCATACCCCCGGCCGGGATTGAACCCGCGGTCATAGAGTCTAAAAACTCCAGCCCGTCACGTTAGCCACTAGACCAGCTAGCCACAAAAAGATTCATCCAACTAGGTATATTTCTACACCATAGGAAAGTTAGCACAGGCATCACTGTAAAAACCGTTAGCATAGGCACCGTCTGTAAAAACTTGTATTTGTGGTCACAGTGGTGCCTGTGCTAACTTTCCTATGGTGTAGAAATATACCTAGTTGGATGAATCTTATTGTGGCTAGCTGGTCTAGTGGCTAACGCGACGGGCTGGAGTTTTGAGACTCTATGACCGCGGGTTCAATCCCGGCCGGGGGTATGGTTTGTTTGCAATCGTGTCATTACGATTTCTTGAGTCATGTTGACGGCAGTGAAGGGACTTGAGCTAGAGTTCGTCAAGGCCACGCTAGCTGGAGATTCGTCTGGAAAAACTTGTATTTGTGGTCACAGTGGTGCCTGTGCTAACTTTCCTATGGTGTAGAAATATACCTAGTTGGATGAATCTTATTGTGGCTAGCTGGTCTAGTGGCTAACGCGACGGGCTGGAGTTTTGAGACTCTATGACCGCGGGTTCAATCCCGGCCGCGGGTATGGTTTATCTCTACGACATTCCACGTGTCCGACTAAACCTTTACAAAAATTCAATGTATGTCAAAGGCCCTAAAATCTGGAATACCCTACCTGAGAACTCTAGAACTGCAGACACATTCATTACCTTCAAAACTACCGTTAGAAAATATCTTATCTCCCTGATACACCCTGTCAACTAACTACACGAATACCACCTGGTGGTTCACACTTACACTCACTGACTCATTTGACCATAAACAGAAATATTAATCTCAATCTTAAAATAATGAATCCTGTGATACTCCAATACTGAAACTATGTACTGTGCCAAAACAAAAGCATTTACATTGCTAAACTCACAAACTAGTATTTAGTCACTTAGCCATAATACCAACTTACCTCATAATTTGTAATATTTTACAATTAAGAATAAAACTAAGTCTGCCCGAAATGCCTAGCCATGCTAAGCGTTCTAGTAGTACACTCTGTAATCACTATTTTACTACATGTAAACCACACAATAACCAAATTTGAATTTGAATTGCTATTAGGTTCTCTCCCTGCTCCATGAGCTTTATCAAACCTCGTCTTGACACTATGTATGATTCCCTCGTTGACTACGTCACTTTCTAGGCTATTCCGCTGCCTGACAACTCTATGACTGAAAAAATATTTCCTTACATCCTTTTGACTCATCTGAGTCTTCAACTTCCTATTGTGACCTCTTGTTTCTGTGTCCCATCTCTGGAACATCCTGTGTTTGTCCACCAAGTCTATTCTGAGCAGTATTTCATATGTTGTTTTCATGTCTCCCCTGGCTCTCCTGTCCTCCAGTGTCGTCAGGCTAATTTCCCTTAACCTTTCATCGTAGGGCAATCCCCTTAGCTCTGGGACTAGCCTTGTTGCAAACCTTTGCACTTTCTTTAATTTCTTGACGTGTTTGACCAGGTGTGGATCCAAACTGGTGCTGCATACTCCAGTATGGGCAAGATGTATATGGTGTACAGAGTCTAGAAGGATTCCTTACTGAGGTACCGGAATTCTATCCTTAGGTTTGCCAGACGCCCGTACGCTGCAGCAGTTATCCGATTGATGTGCGCCTCAGGAGATGCACTCAGTATTATACTCACCCCAAGATCTTTTTCCTTGAGTGAGGCTTGCAGTCTTTGACCACTTAGACTATACTGTGTCTGCGATCTTCTTTTCCGTTCCCCGATCTTCATGAATTTGCATTTGGCAGGGTTAAATTCATGGAGCCAGTTGCTGGACCAGGCTTGTAGCCTGTCCAGGTCTCTTTGTAGTCCTGACTTATCCTCGGCCGATTTGATTTTCCTCATTAACATCACATCATCTGCAAACAAGGACACTTCTGAGTCTATCCCTTTCATTGTCATTCATATGTACCAAAAACAGCACAGGTCCCTGTGGAACCCCACTTGTCACAGGTGCTCACTCTGACACCTCGTCACGTAGCATGACTCGTTGTTGCCTCCCTGTCAGGTATTCTCTGATCCATTGCAGTGCCTTTCCTGTTATGTATGCCTAAACCTCTAACTTTTGCATTAACCTCTTGTGAGGAGCTATGTTGAAGGCTTTCTTGCAGTCAAAGAAAATGCAATCTATCCACCCCTCTCTCTCATGTCTTACTTCTGTCACCTTGTCATAAAACTCCAGTAGGTTTGTGACACAAGATTTTCCTTCCCTGAAACCGTGCTGGTTGTCGATTATACTCTTGTTTCTTTTCAGGTGCTCCACCACTCTCCTCCTGATGATCTTCTCCATGACTTTGCATACTTTCCACGTTAGTGACACAACTCTGTAGTTTAATGCCTCGTATGTGTCTCCTTTTTTTTTAAAAAATTTGGATTACATTTGCAATCTTCCATACATCAGAAAGTTGCCCAGTTTCAATGGATGTATTGATCTTTGATAATGGCACACACAGCATCTCTGCTCCCTCTCTAAGGACCCACGGAGAGGTGTCTGGTCCCACCGCCTTTGAGGTATCAAGTTCACACAGCAGCTTCTTCACCTCCTCCTCGGGTATGTGTACCTCATCCAGCACTTGTTGGTGTACCTCCCTGTTCTGATTTCCTGGAGTCCCACCTGTTTCCACTGTAAATACTTTTTTCAATCTCGTGTTGAGCTCCTCACATACCTCTTGGTCGTTTCTTGTGAACTCCCCATCATACTTCCTCAGTCTGATTACCTGTTCCTTGAATGTTGTTTTCCTCCTGATGTGGCTATACAACAGCTTCAGGTCAGATTAGACTTTCGGTGATATGTCATTTTCGAATTGTCGGTGAGCCTCCCTTCTCATCTGTGAATATTCATATCTGGCTCTTTGGCTGATCTCTTTATTTTCCTGGGTCCTTTGTCTTCTGTACCATTTCCATTCTCTAGCACACCTAGCTTTTGCCTCCCTACACCTTTGGGTGAACCAAGGACTCGTTCTGGTCTTCCCTTTATTTCTGTTTTTTGGGGGGAACAAAACTCTCCTCTGCCTCCTTGCATTTTATGGTCACATAGTCCATCATTTCTTTTACTGGTTTTCCTGCCAGTTCTCTTTCCCACTGAACGTCTTGCAGGAAGTTCCTCGTGCCTTTGTAGTCCTCCCTTTTGTAGCTTGGCTTTTCCCATCCTATTCCTGCTACTCTCTCCACTTGTAGCTCAACTATGTAGTCAAAGCACAGAACCACATGATCACTAGCTCCAAGGGTCCTTTCATATATGATATCCTCGATGTCCGAACTACTCAAGGTGAATACAAGGTCCAGTCTTGCTGGATCATCCTCACCTTTCTCTCTGGTAGTGACTTTAACATGTTGATGTATGAGGTTTCCAGTGCCACATCCATCATCTTGGCTCTCCATGTTTTGGGACTCCCATGGGACTTCAAGTTTTCCCAATCAATCTCCTTGTGATCGAAATCACCCATAATTAGTAACTTTGCTCCCCCCATGTAAGCTCTTTTGGCCACTTCGGCTAGTGAGTCAAACATTGCTCTGTTGCTCTTGTTGTATTCTTCTCTTGGCCTCCTGCAGTTCTGTGGCAGGCTGTACATTACTGCAATTATCACATTATGACCCTCAGACTGGATTGTTCCTACTAAGTAGCCCCTTTCTCCCATACCATCCATTCCTTCCATTTTCTCAAATCCCCACCAGTTTTTAATGAGCAATGCAACTCCTCCCCCTCTCCTCCCTTCATCTTCCCTGAGGATTTGATATCCGGGTGGAAAGATTGCACCTGTTATCATCCTGGTGAGTTTTGTTTGAGTGCTATTATGCCTGGGGATGTCTCCTTGATTCTTTCATGCCACTCTGCATTTGCATATCACACCTTCAACTTCTTTTCTAAAACTGTGGTCTGGGGGGTACATTGGGGTTGAGGAAGTGGGAGACCTGATAAAGAATTATGGGGGGTTGCTCTGGAGGAGTAGTTTGTAATGAGGTGGGTGGGGCATTGGATATGGCATGTGTGTTTTGGGTTGCAGTGTTTGGTTGCATTGCGGTTGACCTGGTTGGGAGGCTTCTCTAGGTGGTTGTGAAGAAGGCTGTATTCGATCTTTCTCCTGAGTCTGGGTTCTCCTGTCCATCTCCATCGCCTCTTCACTGTTCACTACTAGGTCACTCTTCCTGTTACATGATCTCTGTCCCAGACTTTCCCTTGTCCGATTTCATGGGCTTGAGAGATTACCTGGATTGGCTAAATTGGGATGACCTGACTATGGGTCAGGTAAGTGGTGTTGGTTGCCAATATGACTTTTTCAGAGCATAGTTCTAGCTGCCAGGCAACTTTTGTTCTGAGTTGGGAAATTAGATCTAACAAAAATTATCCCAAATGGATGAGCAATAGACAAAAACATCTCATTAGTCAAAAGAGAGGCATATTTAGGCAGATCAAAAGAGGGGATGAGCAGTTAAGAAATCAATATATTCAGTTAAAGAGAGAAATAAGAAAGGGAATAAGAGAAGCAAAAAAGGATTATAAGGCTAAGGTCGCAAGGGATTTGAAGACTAACCCAAAAGGGTTCTTTAAGGTATACAGAAGTAATATTAGGGACAAGATAGGCCCACTTAAGAGTAACTCAGGTCTGTTCACTGAGAGTGATATGGATATGTGTGAAATTTTCAATATTTACTTCCTCTCAGTTTTTACAAAGGAAGGTACTAGCAAAATTCCAGAAATAATAAATTATGTAGAATATGAGGATAATAAACTATGCATGATTAGGGTAACTAGTGACATGGTTCTCAGAAAAATTGAGAAATTAGGGGCCTATCTTGTAAATTTGGTTCACCGCCTTTATTTTTCACCCGATTTCTCTTATTTTTGGAGTACGTTTAGAAGTGCATATGTAAATGAATGTGACAAAGTCTCAGTATGATTGGTCAACAAACAACAAAGAAAAAAATATTTACTGATTTTGACATATGACAGCGTGACATGCCAAATTGGCACTACGAGTGACACTTCCGACAATCACCACTGTTAGGATACTTCTAACACAACCTTTTGGTGTATACATTTCATCTAATATATCTTATTACCATAGTAAAAAATACATTTCGTAGGCTTTTTTGGCATTCACCAAAATACCTGTCTTTTACCCCCTACAAAATCAAAAATATTTGAGATATTCCTAAAAACGCAACTTCAAAAAGCCAAACACACTTTGTTTTATATTGCCTATGAAAATCATTTCAATACAATCATTAATAATGGTGCAGTGACAAGCAATAGACCAAAATCCTAGTTTTGAGATATTCCTGTAAATGCAGGAACTAGCAAATTACGTCATGAAATTAAAAAAAAAATCATGAGAATTATGGAAAATTTATAAGAGGTTACCTGTATGTACCTCAACATTACATACATACAAGTAATCTCATTGGGAGACAACAACCATATTGTTTACCGTAGTCACCCTGTGTAGACATGTGATTAAACTTAGCCACCCCTGGTCACTGCAGGTGGCTCCTTCGACCTCACAAGCTTACCCATATCTATCCAAGACCAGTATGAAGTGGACAGCACCCACAAGTGCAGCGCTACTAATTAATTGTGGGCTGTATAGATTATATTAGTTTAACTGAATGAAGGGGGGGAGGTTACACATAGATATATCCATCAAGGAAAAACACTTATATATAATATCACCACTTACCAAATATTCTCTGGTGGTCACTTGATGTAGCTGGATCACCCACAACCTATCAAATTACAACATACCTCACTGGCCAGTATCAGTCTGCTATAACTAGAAGGGTTACATAACTGTGGGTGATTGATGCTCCTTATTTCCTCCATTCACCATCTCATTTCGATGTCCTGCTACACCGACACGGTTCTCATTCCAGCAGGACGAGGTATCCGTTGGTTTGTCCCGGTTTAGAATTTGTGACTCCATAAAAACTTCACTATCCTCTGGACAGGAACCACGAGGTCTACATGTGTTCACTCGGAGCAAGGCGACTTACTTTACTTCATGCATTCTCTTAACTTAGTGTTATTATCACTGATTACATTACAATTCACAAGACGATTTAATATCTCATAATTATTATGCATATTAGAGGTCACTTCATTAAGATCTGAGACCGATGAGTGATGATTAAATCACGGGTATTTTCCCTTGGACACTCCATGGCGTCGCACCAGTCACCACCGGTCCTACCATTATTCACTAATTTTACCACTTTATTACGGTGGTCCCGTAAATCATGTTCCCTCACTCTTCACCAGGAACAGTTATGTCACTTCCTATTATGAAGTGAGGCCTATATTAATACTTAGGCCGTCGTGAACGCCAATTTCCTGGTCCCATGCTTTCCTAGCCTCATAACTCCATTCAAAACACTCCCGCTACTGATGCCCCATCTCAACCTCTACCCTGCCCATCAGCGCAGGCGCAGAGCTTCCCTGTTGGTTCTAGTCCATTTTCAAATACATTTTTTGACCCACATCAACACATTAAACACCTATTAGGCACTATAGCTTCGAAAAATTAAACATTTTCCACAAGAATCATGCTACTTTGGGCTTTTTTATGCAATATAAGTGATTTCTAATTGTTCCCCGTGAAAAGTACTTCGTTTTCTGTAGTGTTGCCAGAGGTAACATAGAAAACCTGTCTCTTAATGGGACGATCTAATGTAATCCTTTCGTCAAGGTCAGCCACCACCTCTGGGTATAATATACAAATAATATTATTTTGACTGGCTTTCTTATACGTTTATCCAAGTTATGTTATGCATACTATCATTATTAAATAAATGATATGAGCAGAAAAAGGATATTAGTAATAATAGCATCAGTATATCAATCAATCAATCAAGTGGCAGCGGCAGCGGCAACAGGAACCTTGTCCTCTATTTTTACTTCTACCTGAGGTTCCCAGCAGCCCAGTGATGACCTAATCAAGACCCACATAACACTAACATGTGTGGATACCCAGAATGATATAAATCAACTGCAGAAATCACCCAAAAGTTTACAAATTACCAACTAATAGGACTCGTACTACCATCTCCTACCCCGCTGCCATAGAAGTGATACTCCACAACATTCACCCATCACCCATCGCCTACTATTCACCCGAAGCCACAGCCAATGGACAAGGGTCAGAGCAATAAAAGAAGATCCAGTAACCAGCTATGGACTCCAAACATCAAAGGTGAGAGCAGTAATAACACGAGGAAAGCTTGTGGTACTGCCAGCCAGGACACAACCCTCATCACCCACCGGCACCACCACAACACACGACAGACAACAACAAACATGGCTGCCGCCTCAGTCCACGATAACTCCTTCCCAGTATTTGATGTCAAGAAGATCACCGACCCAGAAATAGCTAAACTCCTTACGATTCAGAACCAAACGATCATCAAACTAACTCAAGAAATGCAGGAACTAAAAGCTAGCAATGCAGATTACCTCAACAAGATCACTGCTCTTGAACATAAACTAGACACTCTGGAACAACAAAGCAACACCCACACCCAGTCCCTAGACACTATCAACACTCTAAAAGACCAAGTCACCCTACTTACTACCAACATTATAGAGGAAAGATCAAGAGTGGACCAACAACTTGCCAATGTCATAACCAACTTCCAAGACCATAATGACCAACAGCAGCTATCTGACGCTGTTGTAGTTAACAGCAAACATCTCCCACCCACAGTCACCCAAGAGACCTGCATGGAGACCACCCTGCAGCTTATCAAGGACCACCTTTGCCTTAACATGCGTAGTGATGACCTAAAGGATTGCAAACTGATGGGCTACCAAGCAGGTAAAAAAACAGTGCTGTTAAAATTCCAAACTAGCCCACAAAGAAACAACCTACTAAAAACATCTATTTCTATGAAATCTGATGTTTACGTCAATGAGTGCCTTACCAAAAAAGACAAAACCTTTTTTATTGGCTAAGAAAATTACGCTATACCCAAAAAATCCACCAGTGCTTTGTGAGGGATGGAAAAATCGCAGTTAGGAAACAGCCCACTGGGAAGAGATACTTCATCTCTACAGAACATGACCTTAAAACATTCCTAATTGAGGCTGGACTAACAGAATCAGAGTAAAGTGCAGATAATACCCACAGTCCACTGTTAGTGTTATATTGTCATAAATTTGTGCCCCCCTAAAATTCTAATACCCTAACTACTTTTGATTGTCATTGTTGTATTCAACGACCATTCTAAGTCATACCTTAATTGGTTTAATATCTACAGAATCTATCTCCTTTTTTACAACTTACTGCATCACTGTTCAATCTTATTTTATTATAAACTAACCATAACTTGTCCTCAGTAATTCTACCTCACTTTAAGAAATGCTCAATTGCCCAATTTCATTCTAAAATCCCTATTATTGCCCAATTTTGCTTTAAACTATATTCATCAAACTTATTGTAAACTTCTTTTATTGACCATTTTTATTCTATACTTTTTTAAACTAGTATTTTCAACTACAACTTTTATAATATCCTGTCTACCATCTTACTAGCATATTATAACCAAGTTATTGCCACTTTTATTTTTATCATTTTTTTATTATTCTTTTGCTACCTTAACTTGTGTATTTTATCCTGTCAATTTAAATCTAGTTATACTCTAATTCTTGTAAACAACTTATATAACACCTTAGTGCAATTACAATTGAGAGTCTTGTGCCTTTCATATATTATTAGATTAAACTCAGTTGTACTATAGCTCATTCTAGCTCAATACATAGTCAATACCAAATTCATTATATTAGACCATAGTGCAATTACTAGTGAGAGTCTGGTGCTATTTTTAATTTGTATTTTTATATTATTAGATTAAACCTAGTTGTACTATAGCTCATTCTAGCTCAAAACATAGACTACACAAAAGTCATTACATTAGACCTTAGTGCAATTACAAGTGAGAGTCTTGTTCTATTTTTAATTTGTATTTTTATATTACTAGTTTATACCTAGTTGTACTTTAGTTCATTCCAGCACAACACATAGACAACATCAACTTCATTATGTGTAGTAGTGACTATACTCTACATGACCAAAATACTCTAGCTATATACTTGTCCAAACTTCCCACCACTACAGATATCAGTACTAGAACTCAACACACAACTCAGGATATAAATAACCATAATTTAAACCTAGAAGATGATTGATCACGTTGACCCTGATCTAAACCTCCATAATCTGACACCCAATCAAAACCTGTTGGAAAGTAACCGCCTTTATTACACAGCATCATAAGCCAGCACTATCCTAAACAATGCTAAAAGTCTATCAGTACTTAACTACAACATCAGGTCGTTAAGCAAACACTATGATGACCTCCTGGCACTCCTTGAATCACGAAAGACACCCTTCTCCTGCATTATTCTTACTGAGACCTGGCTTAAGCAGGACACAATAGATATCTACCCTCTACCAGGATACACAGCAATTCACAACTGCAGACCAAACCAACTTGGGGGAGTATTGCAATCTATTACTCTAACCAATTATCTTGTATTAGCACCACTTGCTTTAGTGATGAATATGGGGAATACATTTTTGCTAATTTTACTGTAAAAAGCCTTAAGACACCTATAACAATCAGTGCCATTTACCGGATACCTCACACAAACATCCCAAATTTCAATGAGAAATTAAAGTCACTAATAACAAACAGACAAATGAATAAGCACCACCTTCTCTTAGCTGGAGACTTCAACATCAACCTTGGCCTACCAGATGATCAGCCTGAAACTGATTTCATCAACAATATGAACAACACACTTCTCATACCATCAATAACTAAACCAACCAGGCTCACTGAGACAAGTGCAACCATAATAGACCACATATGGACCAATATACTAGCCGCCCTTAAATCAGGGATAATTACAGATAGCACTACAGACCACTACCCAACCTTCCTCCTGACAAACATTAGTAAACCACCACTTGAATACAACAAAGTCTCATTTAGACTCCATGACGAGGCCTCAATAAGGAAGTTCACAGCTGACCTAGAGACTGTTGACTGGCCTACAGAATTCTCCAAGGCCAATGGTATTGATGACTGGACAGACACATTCTTAACAAATTACTTAGACTATACAACAAACATTGTCCTATAAAAACGAAACAGATCACAAACAAACGGCTTGGTTGCCCATGGCTAACCAGCACCATTCTGAAATCCATTGACAAGAAACACCAATATGAAAAGCAATATAGACAGGGCTTAATACACAAGGATATTCTTAAACACTATTCATCAGTTCTCACCAAAGTAATAAAGAAAGCCAAACAACTATACTACTCCAGTAGATTCACAGACACTATAGGAGATATAAAAAAGACCTGGAAAACACTCTCTCAGATTCTAGGGGACCCACAAACTGAAAAAAAAACAAGAATATTGTCCTAACTAAACCTAATGAAACACCACTACATCCCACTGACACAGCTAACAAGATAAACAACTTCTCCTCAACCATAGGATCTAATCTCGCCAATAAAATCCCACATACCAATGCCCATGCCAGGGACTACCTAGATGGGAATTTCCAAAATTCCTTCTATCTTGCACCAACTGAGCCCACGGAAGTCACTGAGATTATAAAGTCACTAAAAATAACTCAGGGAATCTGTCTCATGTCCCACCATTACTGTACAAGCGAGCGGCCCATGTAATTTCGCATGCTATTTCATTACTTTTTAACAAGTCACTAGAAACTAGCACCTTCCCGAAACTACTCAAGATGGCAAGGGTTACACCAATACATAAAAGTGGTGACCATACAGACTTAAACAACTGTAGGTCAATATAAAACTTACCATTGCTATCTAAAATCTTTAAGAAACTCGTGCACAGGAGACTATATTCATTTATAACGGCACAAAACATACTCAACCCCTGCCAATTTGGATTCAGGAAAAATAAAAGCACTTACGATGCAATCATAAAAATACTAGAACTGCTTTACACAGCATTGGAAAATAAGGAATATCCACTAGGAATTTTTATTGTCCTAAGAAAAGCTTTTGATACAGTAGACCACGACATCCAACTCCACATACTTGACCATTATGGTATAAGAGGCCATGCGCTTGCTTATTTCAAATCTTACCTTACTAATAGGTATCAGTATGTCACCATTAAAGACACAGCATCAACAACACGGCCACTTGATACTGGAGTTCCACAGGGAAGTGTCCTTGGTCCCCTGCTCTTCCTAATATACATCAATGATCTTCCAAATGTATCCCAACACCTGAAACCCATTCTCTTTGCTGACGACACGACTTATGTCATCTCTCACCCTAATCTTGTCACCCTCAACACCATTGTTAACGAGGAGCTGATCAAAATATCGACTTGGATGACAGCCAATAAACTTACGCTTAACACTGACAAAACCTACTATATTATGTTTGGTAGCAGAGCAGGAGATGCACAAATTAACATTAAGATCGACAACACTCTAATTAGCAGACATAATGATGGCAAATTCCTAGGCCCATACCTTGACAACAACCTGAATTTAAGCACCCATATCCAACACATAACCAAAAAAGTATCCAAAACGGTTGGGATCTTCTACAAGATACGATACTACGTGCCGCAAAATGCCCTTCTCACACTATACCACTCACTTATTTATCCATACCTCACCTATGCTATTTGTGCTTGGGGATCAACTGAAGCAACACACCTAAAGCCAATAATAACTCAACAAAAAGCTGCAGTAAGAATAATTACTAAATCCCATCCCTGGCAACACCCCCCCCCAATCTTCATAGATCTAAACTTGCTCCCTGTTCAGTACATCCACACTTACTACTGTGCAATCTACATCTACAGGACCTTAAACTCCAATATCAACCTTGACCTAAAATGCTTTCTTGATAGTTGTGACAGAACCCACAGGCATAACACAAGACACAAACATCTCCATGACATTCCCCGTGTCCGAGTAAACCTTTACAAAAATTCAATGTATGTCAAAGGCCCTAAAATCTGGAACACCCTACCTGAGAACTCTAGAACTGCAGACACATTCATCACCTTCAAAACTACCATTAGAAAACATCTTATCTCCCTGATACACCCCATCAACTAACTACACGAATACCACCTGGTGGTTCACACTTACACTCACTCACCCATTTGACCATAAACAGAAATATTAATCTCAATCTTAAAATAATGAATCCTGTGATACTCCAATACTGAAACTATGTACTGTGCCAAAACAAAAGCATTCACATTGCTAAACTCACTAACTAGTATTTATTCACTTAGCCATAATACCAACTTACCTCATAATTTGTAATATTTTAAAATTAAGAATTAAACTTAGTCTGCCCGAAATGCCTAGCCATGCTAGGTGTTCTAGTGGTACACTCTGTAATCATTATTTAACTACATATAAACCACACAATAACCAAATTCTGTAAACTCAGCATTGTAATCCTTATAGAGAATAAACTTTGAATTTGAATTTGAATTTGATTCAATCAAGTTTATTATCTATAAAGATTGCAATGCGGGGTTTACAGATTTTGAATATTGTGTGGTTTACATGTTATAAAATACTAATTACAGACGGGGCCACTAGGACACCTAGCATGGCTAGGCATTTCGGGCAGACTTGGATTAATTCTTAACTCTAAATTAATACAGATTATGGAGTAAGCTGGTATTAAGGCTGAGTTACTACATTATAGCTTGTGAGTTTAGCAATGTTTTGGCACAATACACAGGTTCTATAATGTAGTATCACAGGCAAACTTATGACTAGTTAGGATTCATTATTTTATGACTAAGATTCGTATTTCTGTGATTATAGTCAAGTGGGTGAGTGTAAGTGTGAACCACAAGGTAGTTTTCATGTACTTAGTTGACGGGGTGTATCAGGGAGATAAGATGTTGTCTAATGATAGTTTTGAAGGTGATGAATGTGTCTCCAGTTATAGAGTTTTCAGGTAGGGTGTTTCAGATTTTAGGCCCTTTGACATACATAGAATTTTCGTGAAGGTTTAGTTGGACACAGGGAATGTCATAGAGATGTTTGTGTCTGGTGTTATGTCTGTGGGTTCTGTCACAACTGTCAAGAAAGCGTTTTAGGTCAAGATTAATACTGGAATTTAAGATTCTGTAGATGTAGATTGCACAGCAGTAAGTGTGGATGCTCTGAACAGAGAGTAAGTTTAGATCTATGAATAGTAGGGGAAGGGTTGCCAGGGATGGGATTTAGTGATTATTCTTACTGCAGCTTTTTGTTGGGTTATTGTTGGCTTTAGGTGTGTTGCTGCAGTTGATCCCCAAGCACAAATAGCATAGGTGAGGTATGGATAAATGAGTGAATGGTATAGTGTGAGAAGGGCAGTTTGTGGCACGTGGTATCGTGTCTTGTAGAGGATTCCAACCGTTTTGGATACTTTTTTTGTTATGTGTTGGATATGGGTACTGAAATTCAGGTTGTTGCCGAGGTATAGGTCTAGGACTTTGCCCTCATTATGTCTGGCAATTAGAGTGTTGTCGATCTTAATGTTAAGTTGCGCAACACCTGCTCTGATACCAAACATAATATAGTAGGTTTTGTCAGTGTTAAATGTAAGTTTATTGGCTGTCATCCAAGTCGATATTTTGAACTGCTCCTCATTAACAATGGTGTTTAGGGTGGCAAGAATAGGGTGGGAGATGACATGAGTCGTGTCGTCAGCAAAGAGAATGGGTTTCAGGTGTTGGGATACGTTTGGAAGATCATTGATATAAATGAGGAAGAGCAGGGGTCCAAGGACACTTCCCCGCAGAACTCCGGTAACAAGTGTGTTGATGAGGCTGTGTCTTTAATGGTAAAATACTGATACTTATTTGTAATGTAGGATTTAAAATATGCAAGCACATGGCCTCTTATACCATAATGGTAAAGTTTGTGGAGTAGGATGCCGTGGTCTATTGTGTCAAAAGCTTTTCTTAGGTCAATAAAAATTCCTAGGGGATATTCGTTCTTTTCCAGTGCTGTGTAAAGCAGATCTAGCATTTGCGCAATTGCATCATTAGTGCTTTTATTTTTCCTGAATCCAAATAGGAAGGGGTTGAGTATGTTTTGTGCCGTTATAAATGAATATGATCTCATGTGCACGAGTTTCTTGAATATTTCAGATAGCAATGGTAAGCTTGATATTAGCCTATAGTTGTTTACATCTGTAGGGTCACCTCCTTTATGTATTGGTGTAACCCTTGCTGTCTTAAGTAGTGTCGGGAAAGTACTAGTTTCTAAAAAGTAATGTATTAGTTTGCAAAAGGACACGGGACTCTCGCTTGTACAGTAATGGTGGGACGTGAGACAGATTGCCTCAGGAATTTTTAAGTGTTTTTCTAATCGCAGTGACTTCCATGGGCTGAGTTGGTACAAGATAGAAGGAATCTGGGAAATTCCCATCTAGGTAGTCCCCGGCACGGGTGTTGGTACATGGAATTTTACTGACGAGGTTAGATCCAATTGTTGAGAAGAAGTCGTTTATCTCTTAAGCTGCATCAGTTGGGTGCAGTGGTGTTTCATTAGATTTAGTTAGGACAATATTCTTGTTTTTTTTTCAGTTTGTGGGTCCCCAGAATCTGGGAAAGTGTTTTCCAGGTCTTTTTTTATATCTCCTCTTGTGTCAGTGAATCTGCTGGAGTAGTACAGTTGTTTGCCTTTTTTTATTACTTTGGTGAGAACTGATGAATAGTGCTCAAGAATATCTTTGTTTATTAAGCCCTGTCTATATTGCTTTTCATATTGGTGTTTCTTATCAGTGGATTTCAGAATGGTGCTGGTTAGCCATGGGCAACCAAGCCGTTTGTTTGTGATCTGTTTCGTTTTTATAGGGCAATGTTTGTTGTATAGTCTAAGTAATTTGTTAAGAAAAATGTCTGTCCAATCGTCAATACCATTGGCCTTGGAGAATTCTGTAGGCCAGTGAACAGTCTCTAAGTCTGCTGTGAAATTCCCTATTGAGGCCTCGTCATGGAGTCTAAATGAAACTTTGTTGTATTCCATTGGTGGTTTACTAATGCTTGTTAAGAGGAAGGTAGGATAGTGGTCTGTAGTGCTGTCTGGGATTATCCCTGATTTAAGGGGGGCTAGTATATTGGTCCATATGTGGTCTATTATGGTTGCACTTGTCTCAGTGAGCCTGGTTGGTTTAGTTATTGTTGGTATGAGAAGTATGTTGTTCATATTATTGATGAAATCAGTTACAGGCTGATCATCTGGTAGGCCAAGGTTGATGTTGAAGTCTCCAGCTAAGAGAAGGTGGTGCTTCTTCATTTGTCTGTTTGTTACTAGGGGCTTTAATTTCTCACTGAGATTTAGGATGTTTGTGTGGGGTATCCGGTAAATGGCACCGATTGTTATAGGCGTCTTAAGGTTTTTTACAGTAAAATTAGCAAAAATGTATTCCCCATATTCATCACTAAAGCAAGTGGTGCTAATACAAGATAATTGGTTAGAGTAATAGATTGCAGTACCACCCCAACTTGGTATGGTCTGCAGTTGTGGATTGTTGTGTATCCTGGTAGTGGGTAGATATCTACTGTGTCCTGCATAAG
>NC_091372.1:19493433-19495933 GCF_038502225.1 Cherax quadricarinatus | reverse complement strand
TCAGTAACACGATCTCTGATGCTTGGAATATCAAGTTCTTTTTGCATATTTAAAATTTTGGCAGTACGAGGGCATCCTAAAATGATCCTCATTGCTTCGTTCTGCAGTTTTTCCAGCCCTCCAAGCTTCCAGTCAGACACAAGAGCAAGTAGTGGCGCAGCATAATCAACCAATGATCTAATATAAGCAAGATACATTATTTTCACAATTTTAACGTTAGCACCATACCTGGGGTGAAACCCAGCCACAACTCTAAGTGCTCTTAGTCTTTCTTTGTATTGGCGACAAAGTCTTGTTACA
Organism: Cherax quadricarinatus; assembly: GCF_038502225.1. Lineage (NCBI taxonomy): Eukaryota > Metazoa > Arthropoda > Malacostraca > Decapoda > Parastacidae > Cherax > Cherax quadricarinatus. The sequence continues at coordinate 19,495,633 of NC_091372.1, read as the reverse complement.
ACAGGTCCAAGTAGTGGAACCTCAAAGCCTAGATACCTGTATCTGCTTACATATTCTAGAAGAGACCCATCATGCAACTGGATCTGACGAACTGTGCCTCTCTGTTGAGGAGGACGCCTATTGAGTATCTTTGTTTTATCAGTAGAGATTATCAACCCCAGGTCCTCACACGAGGCTAGTACATGATTAAGAATGTTTTGGGTGTTGGAGAATCCGGTGGTGTGAATCATTATATCATCAGCAAAACTAATCACATAATGATGGGGCTGACTAGGCATAGCATTAAGTAATGCATTAATTAGAATATTGAACAGTGTGGGACTTAGCACACCTCCCTGTGGGGTTCCTAATTCAAAGTCTTTAGTTACACTTCTATGTCCCTGGAACAACACAGACGATTTTCTGTTTGACAGGTAGCCTTTAATCCAGCGGAGAAGCCATCCTCCAACATCCATTCTGGCAAGTTCACTAATGATTACATGTCGGTTGGCTACATCGAAAGCGGATTTAAGGTCAAGGAATGTAGTGTATGAGCTGTCAGTGTGCAGGGTGAGAAAGGTGGCTATGCAATGATGCACGCTCCTTCCATGCATGAAACCATGTAACCGGGGAGACAAAAATTGTTTGATTCTGTACATGAGATGGTTAAGAATCATTCTCTCAAATGTTTTACACAAGCAGCTAGTAAGAGATATTGGGCGAAATGCATTTTGTTGATTGGGCTTAGGAATTGGAATGATGAGGCTGTTGGTCCAAGATTGAGGGAGCTCCCCAGTTACATAGCTCATGTTATATAATTCAAGTAATGGATTACCTGGTACTCGACACAGCAATCTGAGTATGTTGTAAGTAATACCATCCTCACCAGGCAACGTGGAGTTGCCCTTAGTTAGTGCTGCATCAAGTTCATAATTAGTGAAAGGAATGTTGCAATCATCTGCCTTGCTGAGCATAAAGCAAACAAGTCTCTCCCTTGCATCATATTTGTCATTTAATTTTGCCTGTGTGGTACTGGGAAGATTATCATAGCTAGATGTAGCAGCCCAAGCACTGACTAACTCATTCGCCCTATGTAAGGGATGAGGGTGCGCGATCTGCCCAGTTCTGTTACCCTTAATTCTATTTATGTCCCTCCATGCCCGGCTAAGTGGGGTGTGAGCATTAAGACCGTTGACAAATTTTTCCCAGTCTGTTTGCCGCAGCTCTGTCATACGCTCTCTGGCAGCAGCAAGGGCAGTTTGAAAGAGCCTCAGCATTCCAGGGGTACGATGTTTTCTATAGGCTAGGCCTAGTCTGCGAGCAGTACGTTTCAGTGTACGAAGTTTAGAATCATTGTAATAAGTATGGTTTTTGAAGGAGGTATGATTATTATGGAAGTTTGTTGGGTTTAGAGTACCAAGAGGTTTCAATGGCGGCTCTAAGTAGTTCTGAATACTGCTCACAAGATCATTGTTAAAGGTCTCTACAGAGGAACACTCATAGGAATTATACCAGTCAGTCACATGTGCAACAAAGTCATCATGCTGATCAGTGGGAACATTAAAACGTTTCCGTTTGAATATCCCACCAGGAAGGATAGTATTACCAATATCTAGTGAGGTTAGCCTAGGGAAATGATCAGACGCTATATCTGTTACAATGGAAGACTCACAGCTGGCAGAAGTAATGTTGAAGCCCAGGCACAGATCATGGACGCCTCCATAGATATGTGTGGGTTCAAGGTCACCTACAATTTGGACATTATCATGACTGTTTAAGAGTGACAACAGTTGATTACCATTACGATTACCAAACTGTGAGTTTCCAATGCTTTTGTGTCTCGCATTGTAATCGCCAATAATAAGAGTAGGCTCAGAATGAGCACAAGTTGGGAGGTCCAAGTAATTAAACTTATCAGCAGGAGCATACAAGTTAAATATGTTGAGAGCAGAGTTCCCAATATAAATCCTAACACCGTTATATTGTAGCCCCTCTGTTTTCTTGTGTGCAAGAAGTTGATGGGGAAGCGATTTTTTAATATATAGAACACAAGAGTTAGTAGATTTGAGATTATATGCAACAAATGATGGTAATTTAGGGGGTTGGGATTTTTCAGGGACTCTGCACTCTTGTAGACACACAACATCAATGGGTTCGGTGGTTACTTTATGATGAAGGTCAGGAAGTCTTTTTCTAAGTGATGCAATATTCCAGCTTAATA